>NC_056739.1:408309887-408472387 GCF_019279795.1 Protopterus annectens
TTACCCAATGTTAGCTACGCCTGCAGGATCTGTAATGCATAATGTTGGTCTACCACTCTGGAGGTATGTGCAGCCTTAAAGAATATGAAAATACCACCACCTTTGGAGCTTCAGTCCAAGTTCTGCAGTCAAAAGTTGTGGAATTAATTATAGGCTGGTACTGCAGGGGTGATTCCTGCTGCCTTTAACCAGGTCTCTGTTACAGCACAGATGTCATTGTTCCCAATTTTAAGAAATACTTCCAGTGAGTGCATTTTCAGATTTAGAAGTCTAGTGTGCAGCAGCATGACCCTCTGATTGCATGTCTTTGTAGCTGTCATATATTTCTGTGTATTTATGTTTATATGTATGTATTTATTTAACTTTCTATATATATATGTATGTATGCATGTTGTGGATGTATCTCTCTTTCTCTCTCTCTCTCTCTATATATATATATATATATATATATATATACATATATGTGTGTGTGTATTATGTATAGATTTGTCCACATATATGCATCTCAATACATATATAAATGTATATATAAAGTACTTAATTGATTCTGCAGACTCCTTTCACTGCTGTTGGGTGACTGTCCTAACTGATATGTTTGGAATGTCATCACTATTTTGAAGGGCTCAGATGGTGTAATGGTACACTGCTTTGATCATAGTTTACAAGGCTCCTGAGTCTAAGACTTGGCAGGCCTTATTATTTTGTTGTAAGGCAGAGCAGTTCTGCTGAGGAGGAAGGGATAAGGGTGATAATTAAAAGAGGTCCCTAGTTTGGGGCCCTTCACCCCCATTTTGACAGCTTTTGGTTAGATTTGTTGCAGTAAGAGGTTCAGAGTGTGGGTTCGATGTCCGACTGCACAATATATATTATATGTATATAAGCTGTAGAAATGTCTGATTTTTTTTCAAACATATCATGCAGTACAGTCATTCAACAGTAGGCAGTAGGGAAATGCATTAATATATGTATATATGTGTATATATATATATATATATATATATATATATATATATATATATATATATATATATATATATATATATATATATATATATATATATATATATATATATATATATATATATATATATATATATATATATATAAACATATATAAATACATTTTCCCTACTGTTGAATGACTGTGCTGCATGTTATGTTTGAAAAAACACCAGATATGTCTACCGTTCAGATGGCTTAATGGTAAATTGCTGTGTCTATGGTATGCAGGATCCTGGGCTCAAGTCTTGCAAAGCTGAGTATTTTGTTGCTGGACAGAACAAGGTCTGTTGGATACAGTGTTATTAAGGCACTTTTAAGTAGTTGTAAGTGGGCTTGTGGGGGTTTGTGATGTGGTAAGC
Source organism: Protopterus annectens (assembly GCF_019279795.1). NCBI lineage: Eukaryota > Metazoa > Chordata > Ceratodontiformes > Protopteridae > Protopterus > Protopterus annectens. The sequence goes on from NC_056739.1 coordinate 408,311,249, forward strand.
AATGCTAACTTCCGGTTAAATATGTTTGCATACAGTTAGCCCTAAAAGTAGTTAATCTGTGTAGGCATTGCTTAGCACTGTGCAAACAGGCTTAGTCCCACTTACAACTGCTTACTCCTACTTACCTCTGCGCTAATTTCTTTAAAAGAAAAGAAAAAAGGAGTGATGGGAAAGTGGTGAAAAAGGGGGCATGCAGAGGGTAAAACAATATGAAAGATAGCTAGGGATGTGCAGGATGGGTGCAGAGTAGGTCCATAGCTGTCCCCTTATTCTACAGCAACAGCTGTGCATGTATACTGAATTTGGAGGTAAATTTGGACACACACACCCCCCTGAGAGAGAGGGGTGAGTACAGCAATAATGTGTTGTGAAGCCAATTAGACAGGATTACATGTGTCCAGTAGACACGTGTGCAAAATGGACAGCTATGTATTGGGCAACATTTTTTTGGGAACAGATTGCCCTTTTTTTTTTTTAAGGTGAGAGCTGGATGTTGTGGAAGGATAGTAGGTTTATTTGGGGAGGTAGGTTGGGTAGGAAGACAGACAAAACAGACAAGGCAGCATACAGGGGCAATATATGACACATTTGGGGGTAAACACCTTGGATGGGGAGGGAAGTTTGGTAATCTGAAGCCCACGAGCCCACAAATGGTTACAGTTGGACTGAGGTCCCCACCCATGGGCAGTCACCACTGTACCTTGACAGCCCCATAGGTGGCTGTGCCGTGGGCTGAGCAGGAGGGGCAGGCTGACCCTCTAATTGCACCACTCAACCCTCAAGCTGGCATAGCAGCTCTCCCAATTCCTTGTCGAGCTCGCTACCCACCAGACCCCGGACCTGGCTTCGGGTGACAGGATCCTGTCCGCACCCACGCCTGGGGGGATGAGCCCCTTCCCCCGAGGTGGTTCTTCCTGAAGGTGGTGCAGGACCACTGGACAAGGAGGTCGCAGGGTAGGTCCCAGGCATGCTGGGGCCTGGTGCCATGGCCAGATGAGGAAGATGAGGTGGATCCACTGGGTTCGGCCTTCCCTGATGTGCTATGCTGTTGCAGTTTTAGAACAGATGTTGGTTAGTAATGGTAAACACATTCCAGGATTAGTTATAACAGCATGCATGAGTATTCCCATTAACCCAAAAACAACAGATTTGGAATATTTGCATAGCAAACAGAACAAATGCATATATGGAACCACAGTAGGCATTACAGCGGCATGCAGGTTACATTGATAACATCAGTCACCAATGATAGTATTTGAACAGGGAACATTAATTGGAATACATTTCAGCATTTGTAGAACAACAGGACACATGTCCCATCAGTAGGTTTGGTGGAAAACATACCCATTCATTTATGTGTTTAGATTATTGGTGAGGATAAGGTGGGGGAGTATATCAGTTAACAACTGTAGATTCTGGCAGTGGTCAAAGCTTTAATGATCATTTCTCTACTCATTACTTTACAGGTATTATTACAAAAACTATGGCATTGAGTTGGGCAGTGGTATGTTTGTACACAATATAATTACAGCATTCTTATAGCTGTTTATACTTTCTGTTACCTGGAAGACCTGTGGAGGGAATGTTTGTTAATACAGCATGACTGTTTCTACCCATTTTCTAAGCTTGTGTGTGCTACTGACATACTCTGCCTTGATTTCTATCAAGTTACCCTTGTTGTTGGTAGCCGGGACCAGTAGCTGTGACAGCATGACACTTTTGAACATTTCTTGGGGGAGATCACCTGCGTGATTTAAATAGGGTTAATTTCCTGCCCTTTTCTGTGATTGGACAGTTTTGAAAAGCACTGGACAAACCTGCTTAGCAAAGACAACTATTGCTTAAAGGGGTAGATGCTTAGCCCTGCTTATCAGTGTGCAAATCCACTTAGCTATGCTAAATCTTGCTTAAACGTTAAATTTCATTGACACCTCATGTTTAGGGCTGCTATACCACCCTGGTTAGCATATACATAATAATATTCACTACCTATTTATGAAAAATACATTTTAGATGTGTTTCACATATGAAAACATATGGACTGCTGTGGGGCTTGAACTGCAACTGACTGCATGTTTGGTGATGCTCAAACCACTACATTATTCCAGTTTCACTATTACTATTGTGTATACTTCTATTTAGCTTCTTTTGATGTTTAAACTCTTTTCTGCATAGCTGCATGATGGGCACACCCAAGCAGCTACGTTTAATTTTTATTGCACACAAAAAAAAAATACAGAATATATTTTAAATATTGCTGTTTGAAACTTAGAACACTGATAGACTGACGGGCTTTGGATTAGCATGTATTTTCTGAGGATGTAGAGTCTTAAACTCAAATATTTGTCATTATTTAATGACTTCAATTCACAGCTGTTTGCCAGACAAGTGCAGATTTTAGGGGAACACACCAAAAATATGAAACAGTAATCTGGACATTCTACGAAGATCTGTAAATTTGGGAGGTATGGCTGTTTCTTATTTTCTGAACAGACACTAAAGTGTCTGTGGAGACTTTCATTCATTTTGAATTGCCGAATGGCAATTCTTGAGTGCAGGGCATGTGTGTATTGTGAGAGCACTGCTCTTGGACACATCCCCCTGCACTCATGCACAGAACCATGTCCGTTTTACAGCATGACAGTGCACCTTCATACATATGCATGGTGCACTGCCGTGCTGCATGAGAATGGTCCCTTCCATGCAAGAATAAGCTATTCTTGCATGGATGTTTGCTGAATCCCAGGATAACATTGTTAAGGAAGTTTAAAACACATAGTCCCCTAAAACATTCATTGTTGTTAACTCTATCTAGATACAGTGGCAATGACAGATATGAGCACCTTTTAAAAAGAACAGTGATGGGATATAGTTTACACTAATTCCCTGTTAGTGAATTCATCATGGCATCCTAGTAATTTCAAGAATAGTTTCTCTAGCCTCAGTTCATCTTCATTTTGGTAATGAAGACATGCCAAACAGAAGTCTTTGTTGAATGTAATCTGTGTGATTCCACTTTATTGCATTACTGTCAGTGATCATTGGTACACAGAATATTCCTTCCCATAGACTCTGAAGCACTGATTCTGAAGCTTTATACTGTACAAGGGTGGCAAACAGCTGCAATTCCCGTATCTTGCACAACAGTGCTTTGGCTGACCTCTGATGTAATTGGCATAAAAAACTACATAGATTCAATGCAAAATATGACATAACTTTCATAATACTAAACAACTCCAAAGAACAAAGCAAAAATGAAAAAGCAGCAAACCAAAGACCATTGGCTATTTAAATAGTTTATTTGAAGCATTTTGTCATTGAATGATTTTTTGCACATGACAAGTATTTAAAGGGTGGTTTCAGGTTTTTGTATTTATTCTGATGAAGTTCATGGTGTTTTATTAAATGAACAAAAGCTTATAAGTTGTGTCCGGTTCCTTCCTGGTCTTTGGTTTGCTGATTTTTCATTTTAACTTTCATAATGCCTGTCGCTCGTTCCTTACTCCACAGATGACAAGCAGGCAGGCGAGTTTGTTTAAGAAGCTTTATTACATGAAAACACATCAACACATTAGCAAACTGATTAACGGGTAGAGCTTACACACAGGCATGCTTACACTACATCTTAACACAAAATGGCACTCTGTCCCTGCACATGCTTAGTAATCAATAAATTAGTACATGCCCACAGGAGGTTTCTTAAAGAGATATGTACACTGATCTATATCCTACATCTTAAAGAAAGGAAAGTAGTTAGGCATGCATCATATACACATTCAGAAAATAAACACAATTCTCAAATGACTCATATTGTCATGTCCAAGTCACTGTATATCTGGAAAATGGTTTCAACACTCGATCAGATTTTGTGATATAACCATCATGACTGGACTGTCGGGATTTGTCACAGGAATGGAAATTGCTTCTGGAACTTCCTCAGAAACTGGAACACCAGACAAGTCACTCTGAGATAGAGAGTTTTCTCACAGGCTATGTGCTGTGGTACAGGCTTGGACACTGGTATTAAATGCTTCCGATTCCATCTGAATCCTGATCCTTGTGATTCCACAATGTATGATCTCAGCTCTTGGCAAATATTCTTCATGACTCCAATCCAATCATAACCTTTGGATGTTGGCATCGTTACCACTTCTTCCTCTTATAATCGATTGAGCGGTTTGCTGGTTTTATCATAGCAAGACTTCTGGGTTAAATGCTGATTCAACAGATTGGCTTTCACTGATATGTTGTTCTTGACACATGGAACAAACAATTGACTACTGATTGGTAAAGTGGTTTTGGTTTGTCTCAACAGAAGTCTCTGAGCAGGTGAACCAAGATGTTTATCATGAGGAATGTTTCTGAGATTCAAGAACTTCAGGAAGATGTCACTATTGTCTCATTTTGACTTCTCTAGTAACTGCTTTTCACTTTGAACTGGAATGTGCAGTTCTGCCAAGCCATTTGACTGTGGATACTCTGGGCTACTCATAACATGAGTTAAGTCCCACTCTTCTCCAAATCTTTTAAACTGTTGGCTTGTAAACTGTGTGCCATTGTCAGATATAACTTTGTGTGGGGTTTGTACATGAAAATGCACACATCTGGTTTAGCTGAAGTGGCTCCTTCTGTTGATGTGGCTTTGTACTATTACATGCAGATCAACATGAAGGTACTCTCTCCCTATCTTGTGATGTAGAAGGCCAAAATACTAGGTCTTTTGCCCTTCTTTTGGTAGAGTCTGCTCCTGGATGGCCTCAGTATAAGATAGTAATGTACTCTTGTTGCAAAGACTTTGGAACAATAACTTTTGGATATTTCATGATGAGGCGTGTCCATATTCATTAAGGAAATCCACACCTCCAGGCTAGTTGCTCAGCATAATGCATCCGAGATTATCCAAGTGCACCTAACTCTGGGCAAGACTGCAATCCAAATTGTAACTTGCTACAGATCCCACACCATGCCCCAGGATTCCCACTCCTCATTTCTTAATAAACTGGAAAATATTAGGGTACAACCCAACACCCTCATAATGGGCAATTTCAACTTTGTAACTTGCTACAGATCCCACACCATGCCCCAGGATTCCCACTCCTCATTTCTTAATAAACTGGAAAATATTAGGGTACAAACCAACACCCTCATAATGGGCGATTTCAACTACCCCACCATTAACTGGGAAAACTACTCATGCACCAACTCTTTTGCTCAATGTTTTCTGGAATTCATAAATACCAATGCCTTGGATTAACTTATCCACACCCCCACCAGGGGCAGCAATATCCTAGACCTGGTCATTACCAACATGGGTGACCAGTGTTCCACACCAGAGGTCAATTCCTTGGTCAGATTCAACCACAAGCTAATCACACTAGACATCCACATCTCCCCCCCACCCCCCATTAGGGAAACCACCGTAAAAAATTTCTCCAAAGCCAACTTCACACTTCTTAAGACAGAAGTGGCAAACTTCACAACACCCATACAGATGGACAATAGAGGTACGACTGCTGAATCCTACACAAATGCACTTAATAAGCACTTACACAAGTGCATGGATCATGCTATTCCTAACAGAAACAAGATGCTATCCTCCAAAAAAGGAAGCCAATATGGTGGTCCCCTGCCATAAACAAATTCTACAACAGAAAAAAGAAACTGTTGCAAAAAAGAGTAAAATCCCATGATTGGAGGAACTCCCTGGTCAGCCTCAGTAAGAAGCTGAGATCCCTCATAAAATCCTCCAAAGCTAGTTACAAAAACAAAATTGCCACTGATTCTAAAGACAACCACAAAGCATTCTAAAGCTATGTCAAGAATCTCAATGGCAACACTCAGATCTGCTCTGAGTTACAGCACAATGGCACTAAATATACAGAACCAACTGATATTGCCAACATCCTGGTAGATACATTCAGTGCTAACTTTACACCTCTCTCACCCCCTAAAGGGCCCATCTCTATACCGAAAGAGTGCAAATATCCTGTAATCACGGCTGCAAAGGTAAAAATCACACTCTCGAAAGCCAAAAACACAGAATCCATGGGACCTGACAACATCCCAGGCTGCGTTCTACATGAACTATAGAATGAACTGGCACCCCACCTAAGCACCATGTTCAGTCATAGCCTCACCTCAGGCTTTGTGCCCACTGAATGGTGCACAGCGACAGTTATCCCACTCCACAAAGGGGGAACCACCATGGACCCTGGGAACTATCGCCTCATTTGCCTAATGAGCCTGGTCTGCAAGGCCATGGAATGTATCATCGTGGAACTTATAAACAAAGACATTGGTAATCTCCAAACTCTGGACTCCAGCCAGTTCAGGTTTGTAAAAGGCAGATCCTGTCTCCTAAACCTGATAGACTTTTTTGAAGCAGTCAGCAAAGCCGTAGATGAGGGTAAGGTGGTTCACACAGCTTATCTAAATCTCGCAAAGGCTTTTTACACCATCCCACACTCTGGAATTATAGATAAACTCACTAAGCTAGGTATAAATCCCTATGTCATAAGATGGATTGCCAACTGGCTCACTGACAGAACCCACACTGTGAAAGTAGCAGACTCCAAATCTGACTTTAGACCAGTGACAAGTGGAGTACCACAGGGTTCAGTCCTGGGTACTCTCCTCTTTGGTACCTACTTTTCTGAAGTACAGGCTAACACAGAAGGTCTTTGGCTAATGAAGTTTGCAGATGACTGCAACTAGGAGCCATAATCAAAACTCCTAATGATGTGGACATCCTACAAAAGCGCCTCACTGAGACAGATGCCTGGTGTCAAAGCCATGGCCTCAAGCTCAATGCCAAAAAGTGCATTGTCATCCCCATTGGTAAAAAGTCTGTACCCATGAGCTACAACATAGGTGGTAGTCTACTTAACACCGAAAGTGTGATAAGAGATCTTGGGACACAGGTGGACAGTAGTGTCTTCTTTGATAATCATATCGCCACAGTAGTCAGGAAATCCTTCTACATGGCACACCTCATCACAAAAGGTTTCTCATCCAGGAAAAAGAGGTCATTGTTCCCCTCTACTTGTCACTCATTAGACCCATTATAGAGTACAATGCCCCTTTTGGTATGTACCTCAAAAGACATCTACAACAACTGGAAAGGCCGTAGAAATACCTCACAAAGGTGATTACCGGCCTCAAACAGATGCCCTACACAGACCATCTCAAAAAACTCTAGCTTTACTCCATTGCATATTGCCTACTCAGAGGCGATCTCTGCCTAACATACAAAGCTATGTCAAACCCAGAGCTGTTGGACATGCTCCACTTAAAGAAATCCCAATCCCTCCAAGCCTTTGCCACCACAATAAACAGAACATGCTGGAGGGATAGATTCTGGTTCCAGAGACTTCCCATACTCTGGAAAAAAGTACCTATCTATATCAAACAAAGCTACTCATTAGCACTCTTCAAGAAAAATCTTGATGACTGGATGGGAAATAGGAAATTCACCTCAGGGATCACCTCTGGTGCTTTACTCGACAGGGGCACAGGAAAATAAGTTTCTTGGATGGCGAAAGCCAGGGTACCTTTTTGGCTAGGCTTATATAGGCCCTAGGGCCAATAGCCTATTACCTACCTATGAATCTATGAACCTGTGAACAGGTTCACAGCAACCTCTCTTTTGACCACCACATTGCCACTGCGTTCAGAAAGTCCTTCCATGTGGCATATCTCATTACTAAGGATTTTGCATCCAGGAAGAAAGAGGTCATTGTCTCCCTCTACTCTTCCCTCATTATGCCAATCATTGAGTACAATGCTCCATTTGGCATGTACCTCACTAGACACCTGCAACAACTGGAGAGGCTGCAAATGTATCTCACAAAGAGGATCCTAGGTCTTAAACACTTGTCCTATATGGACAGACTAAAAAAAATTCCAACTATTCTCTGTCTCATATCGCCTACTTAAAAGCGATCTCTGCTTGACTTACAAAGCCACGTCTGATCCAGCTCTGTTGGAAATGCTACATCTAAAGAAATCACAATCTCTCTGCACCACACGCACCATAGACCTCAACCTCATTACCACAATCAACAGAATGTGCTGGAGGGACAGGTTCATAACCCAGAGACTGCCCATGCTATGGAATAGACTTTCCATACATGTCAAACAGACCACCTCACTTGCCCTCTTCAAGAGAAATCTTGATGAGTGGATGGGAAATAGAAAATTAACTCTGGGGATCACTCCAGTGGCTTTACTAGACAGAGGCACTGGGAACAAAGGGCAGGTGGCAAGATGCCAGGGTAATCCTATGACCTAGGCTTGTAAAGGCTCCAGGACCATTAGCCTAGTATGCACCTATGAACCTATACCATAGTCAAACAAATCTCATGTCTGTATGGAAAATAAGGTTGCACTTCTGGAGGTAAACTAGATTGCTTTGAGGGCCCTCTTTCTTTGAGAAAGTGGTTGAGCTTTTGTAAAACTGGATCTGCAGCTGTGTGATCTGTCAGTCCATCAAGACATGTGGAAGAAAAGTATCTCACTTCCATGACTTCAAAATTAAATTGCTCATTGTCATGTTGTTCAATGGTACTGCTGGGTGATCTGGATAATGTATCAGCAAGATAAAGAAAATTACCTTTCTTGTAGACAAGATTGGAATGATACTTTTGCAATCTCAACATCATGCATTGCAGTCTGTCTGGGGCTGTGTGCATAGGCTGTCTCAGGATAGTGGCTAGAGGTTGGTGATCTGTTTCTATCTGGATAGGTCTAACATACACATAATCATGGAACTTGGACATGCAAACACAATTGCCAAAATCTCTTTCTCTATCTGAGCATACTGCATTTCAGTTTGGGTAAGAGTTCTGGATGCATAAGCAACAGGTTGACCCTCTTGTAAACTGACTGCACCAAGACCACATTTTGAAACATGATATGAAACAGTAACTGGCTTGTGGATATCATAGTATCTGAAAGTAGGTGGACTGGCAATTCTCTATTTCAGGACATCAAATGGTCTTTGGTGTTGCTCTAATCAAGACCAAGATACATCTTTATGTGTTAGCTCTCTGAGTGGTGTGGATATTTGACTCAAGTCTGGAATTAACTTGCCTAGGTACTTAAGCATGCCAAGAAAATGTTGCAGGGCTTGAACATTGTCTGGAGCTGGCGTCTCAGGAATGGCTGTTTGCTTAGAAGGGTTTAGTCATAAGCCTAAACTGGTGAATAAATGACCAATGTAAGTGACTTCTCGTAGGCTGAATTTGCATTTCTGTGTGCTCAGCTTAAGATTCACTTGACATGCCCTTTCCAGAACTTTTCTGAGGTTTCTGTCATGCTTAGCTTCACCATTACCTCCAACCAGTATGTCACCTACTAATAGCACAAGGATATCCAGAAAATTTTTCTCCACTGCATGTTAAAAGATTTCACTTGCAGAATTTATCCCAAATGGCATTCTCATAAATCTGTACCTGCCAAATGGAGTACTAAAAGTAGTGAGCAGTGAGGATTTCTTGTCAAGCTGAATTTGTCAAAATGAACTCTTTGCATCTAAGGAAGAAAAAACAGTAGCACTTGTCTCAAGGCTATGACATCTTCGACTGTGTGCATTGGATGATGAGGTCTTTTCAGTGCCTTGTTCAAATCTTGTGGATCAATACATATTCTGATGTTATCTGAGCTTTTTTATGAGCTACCACCATGGAGGATACCCATTCAGTAGGTTCACTAACTGGACAAATCACACCTTGTCACACCATTTTGTGTAGTTTGGCTTTGACTCTGGTCTGCATAGCTAGTGGAACTTTTCTGGTTGATCTGACAACTGGACCGACATCTGGGTCTAACTTCGTGGAGTACACAACTGGAAGCTTGCCTAGTTTGTCTTCAAATAGATCAGCATAGGTAAAAAAATAGACTTGGCAAAACTAGAGAAGTGGTCTTTTAAGCTAACATGGTGAACTTCCTTGTTGAATGAAAGCAGTCCCATTTTCAAACTGTCTCTGAGGCCTAATAATGACTGGACATGCCTTTTGACCACATAAAATAATAAGTCATAACTTCTACCTGCAAAGTGACATGAAAGCACTACTGAGCCTTAGCCTTTGGTTTGAATCTCTTCACCACCATATGCAACAAGCTTCACACACTTTGCCATGAGGCTTGATTTGGCCTTCACATCAGCATATACTCCAGCAAAACTTTCTGCAGACATAACATTGCACTTTAAGCCAATATCAGCTTTGAGCTCTATGGACTTACAATTTATACAAACAGTACAAAACACTTAATTCTTGGCCCATAAATCAATGGCATTGACTATTTAATTAAGGACTGACACACCATCAACATAAAAGAATGAGACTCTGGGTCATGGCTTTCTAATTGATTAGCTTGTTTCTTAAAATGTTCCCATTTAGTGAGATAATATGTGGCTTTTGATTAACAAAATATTTTGAAATGGTTCCATTTGGTACATTTATGGCATTGCTGAGCAAAAGCTAAGCATTTTCTCTTCTAGATTCATGACTGTTAACACAGTAACAACAGCTGGCAATAAAATTAGGTTGGGCCCCATGCTTTAAGTTTGCTGAATCACTGTTATGCTTCACTGAGGCTGTGACCACTGGAACTTGTTCTGAGGTTTACCAGTGAGTGTGGCAGAGGCTACAGTTGCTTCCATGTTCCTGGGCCTGTTTCTTTTAATAACATGCTGCATACTATCAACATGAAATTTGCTGCAGTAACTTCTAAGGCTATTCTCATTTGTAAGCATGAGTTTCTCATTTGTAAGCATATTTGTGTACTTTTATTTGAGCTCATATATCTGACAAATCTCAGTGGCTTTATTCAAAGTTAAATCACTATCGTGAAGCAACATTTTTCTCACAGCATCATCTTTAATACCACACGGAAGACTGCCCTTTACTAACTCATCTCTTAAATTACCAGATCTGCACATTTTAGCTTTATTTCTCAGGTCAGTTATATATGCTGCAAAAGTTTCACATGGCTTTTGATCCATTGTGTAAAATAAGTGCCTTTCCATTGTAATGTTGGTCCGGGGGTTACACATTTCTCTAAATTTATGTTTTAAGCACTCAGGGTCCTCCCTTGACTCAGCCTGTACAACAGTATGACAGTTTCCCAGTTTCCCCCTCTCCAGCATAAATAGCAGGTGCATACACAAATAAACATTCTGTTTCTATGGCTTCTGACCCAGTTAAATTAAGTACAATAAATGCCTTTGTACTGTCAACTTTATCAGAAAATGCAGCCTGTATGAAAATGTCATACTCTTGCTCAAATAATCTCCAGTTCTCAGGAATATTATTAACAAACACTAGTGGTGAAGGTTTTTGAAATCCATCTGCCATGCCAATAAATTATGGTAAAACACAATGCAACCCAGGTCCACTTGTAATTATACGGACATGCACACACAGCCAGTACTTGTAATAACACTCAAATGTACAATAAACTCTCCAAAATACTGTAATTTGCAAAATATGCTCTAAAATGGCTGTATTTGTGAAATAACTTTACTGTAACATTGCACAATCATGCAAGCACTTCATACACTTCTAATATCTCAGATGGCCTAAGTTAATACGAAAAAATGCAGTTGTTTCTCTTATTTTACTTGTTTTATGCAATACGGACTTTATTTCAAACATTTTCTATAGTATTTTGAATAATTCTAGCAATATCGGACATTTCAACTTATTTTAATGTCATTTAGAGTGGTCTATATGCTTCATTTCATATTTAGCAAATAAGAAATAGTTTGAGCAAGTTTTAGTATTAGAAATTCATATCTGACCTGTTTTTTCTTTCTTTTTTTTTTTTTTTTTTTTGCAGGAATGATCCACTTTTGTACATACCTCTCAAAATCAAAGTAGAGAAACTGGAGTTCTTTCTGGCTATTAGATATGCCGCTTCTGACACCATGTCCTTTAGACATGCCACTTCTGACACCATGTCACTCGTCCCTTACTCCAAAGATGACAAGCAGGTGGGGTAGTTCATTTAAGAAGCTTTATTACATGAAACATATCAGGATGGAATGGATATCAGCTTCAATAACTATAAATGAACTGATTAACAGATAGAGCTTACACACAGACATGCATATACTACAACATCTTAACACAAAATGGCACTCTGCCTCTGCACGTGCTCAGTAATCAATACATTAGTTCATGCCCACAGGAAGTTTCTTAAAGATAAAAACAAAACATCACTGTGGTAAAGCTGTGGAAAGCAGGCGACCAGCAAAAATATAATCCAAAAAGACTTTATTAGCACTTTCATCCATCAAAATGAACTTCTTCAGATAACTCATCATATTAAAGCTGTAGCTTATATACAGAAATTATATTAATTAATCAATTAACCCATTACATCACCCTGATTTTTTAAAGCAACAATCCTAACCATAAAATTCATCCATAGCTGTTACTTTAAACATTTTTAAAATTCTCCTTCCAACCTGAAAAAGAAAAAAGAGCACATTTAAACATCAACATTAGTATAAAATTATATTAAAATAAAATGAATAATAAATAAACACATTCCTATCTTTCCAAAGGTTTTATCTTCAGTAAGCAAGAAACAGAACACATATCATTAAGACCTGACCATTTATAGGCATTAAGTCTTAAATGCCATAAGAGTTCCTTCTTTTCTAAAAATAGTTCCAATGATCCCCCAGGTAATAAAATTACCCTGTCGATGGCCAATGCCATTAGTTTCCTACCCTTTCCTGATGGCATATTCATGCTCATAAATTCTATCCCTTAAATGGTGGTCCATTTTGCCTACATAAAATGCCATACATAACTGGCAGCTAGCAATATAAACAATACCTTTACTATTGCAATCAAATTTATGTCTAATCCAATATTCATACCCCCAACACAAAAGGTTCTACCAATTTGAATTCTAGAGCACCATGAACATCTGCCACATCAACCCATACGTAGGTCTCTTTCACTTGACGTTTTGTTCAAATTGTCCAATATAGACTTAAAGTTAATACCTCCCCTAAACACTACGCTGGGGGGTGTACCAATCCTTTCCCTTAGTTGCCTTCCTCCATCAAGATTGGCCAATTCTTAACCAAAATGCTCCGAATGGCCCCATGATCCACACTAAACTGAGGTATAAACTGGACTGTGTTCAACAATGGGGAACCTGAATCTGACACTTCAGTTTCAGATAAGTTCATAACTACTTGAATAATATTAGATGCTTCCGAAACCCCCAGAATAGGACTAAAAACCCTCTTAATCTTTTTGATTCAACCTCATTCCTTAAATTAATCAACAGATTACTAGGGTACCCTTTCATTTCAAACATAGAAAGCAGTAAATCACATTCACTCTTAAAATGTTCATCCAAAGTAGTCATTCTGGCAGCCCTAATGAGCTGCCCCTTAACAACTGACCTTTTTTGGTGCATATGATGGGAACTTGAATAATGCAAGAAACTGTTGGAATAAGTTTTCTTCCTAAAAATCTTGGATATATATCTCCTATTAGTGTCATCCTTTTCTAAACTCACATCCAAATAGGAGATCCATGCCATGCTAAATTCCTTAGAATATTTTAAAAAATCTGTGATTCCATTACTATAATACATAAAACAATTAAAATAAGACTTGTCCCTCTTCCATAATACAAATAAATCATCCAAATAGCATAGCTACAGTGAAATGCTGACAGCAAACATGGTTGTAAAAACAAACGTATGTTCCTAAGCTGCCATAAAAAGGTTGGCAAACACTGCTCTGCATGGGAACCCATCGCCACTCCACACTTTTGTAAATACAAATCTCCTTCAAAACAAAAATAATTGTTACTAAGCACTATTTCAAAAAGTTTTTCATACAAATTGATCTCATCCTGTGGTTCCCTCTTTTCAAGCAAGAACTACAAAATCCACTGGATTCCCTCAACTTGTGGTATCACAGTGTAGAGATCCTTAACATTTATGGTGGCGAAATTGCATAATGGGTCAAAAAACAAATCATTAATAGTTGCCAAAAAACTGCAAGAGTCCTTACATATTTGCTGCTTGCAGTTAACAATTTTTTTAAACTTAGAATCAAGGAATTTAGCACATGCAGTCATTATGGAATTCCTTCCATCAATAATTGGCTGCAATGGGGGGGGGGGGGGTTCATATCCTTATGCAATTTCAGAACCCTGAAAATGCAAGATATAATAGGGGATGTCATGTTTAAATAGTTAAACAATTGGATACTGAAACATTGTCTGATAAAGATGTCTTTAATTTGCCTGTAAATTCTTTAATAAGCCACATTTAATTCATGCCTAGAAACTTTTTCATAAGCCACATTAATAATTGTAACATTCTAGACCTATAGTCAAATAAATCCATCACAACTCCACCCCCCTTAGCAAAAATATAATCCAGAAAGACCTTATTAGTGCTTTCATCCAATAAAATGAACTTCTTCAGATAACACATCATATTAAAGCTGTAGTTTATATACACACATTATATTAATTAATCAATTAACCCATTACATCACCCCCATTTTTTAAAGCAACAACCCTAACCATAAAATACATACATAGCTGTTACTTCAAACATTTTTAACATTCTCCTTCCGCCTGAAAAAGAAAAAAAGAATACTTTTAAACATCAACATTAGTATAAAATTATATTAAAATAAAATTAAATTAAAAATAAATAAACACATTTCTATCTTTCCAAAGCATTTATCTTCAGTAAGCAAGAAATAGAACACAAGAGACTTGGCCATTTAAAGGCATTAAGCCTTACCTGCCATAAGAGTTCCTTATTTTTATAAAAATAGCTCCAAGGGCCCCCCAGGGTCCTAAAATGACCCTTTTGATGGCCATATATTTAAAACTATGGCCCAGTGATCCACCGACATGTTTAGCAAGGGCATTAGTTTTCTGCCCTTTCCTGATGGCATATTCATGCTCATAAATTCTATCCCTTAAACGGTGGTCCGTTTTGCCTACAAAAAATGCCATACATAGCTGTCAGTTAGCAATATAAACAATACCTTTACTATTGCAATCAAATTTATGTCTAATCCTATATTCATACCCCCAACCCAAAAGGGTCTACTAATTTGAATCCTAGAGTACCATGAACATCTACCCATATGTGGGCCTCTTTCACTTGACGTTTTGTTTAAAATTTCTGATATAGACAAAGTTAATGCCTCTCCTAAACACTATGCTGGGGGATGTTCCAATCCTTTCCTTAGTTACCCTTCCTCCATCAAGATTGGCCAATTCTTAACCAAAATGCTCCTAATGGCCCCATGATCCACACTAAACTGAGTGATAAACTTAATGGGGAACCTGAATCTGACACTTCAGTTTCAGATAAGTTCATACCTACTTGAATAATACTAGATGCTTCCGAAATCCCCAGAATAGGACTAAATTACCCTCTAATATTTTAGATTCAGCTTCATTCCTTAAATTAATCAACAAATTACTAGGATACCCTTTCCTTTAAAACATAGAATGCAGTAAATCACATTCAGTCTTAACATGTTCATTCAATGTAGTCATTCTGGCAGCCCTAACAAGCTGTCCCTCAACAACTGACCTTTTTGGTACATAGGGTGTGAACTTGAATAATGCAAGAAACTGCTGGAATAAGTTTTCTTCCTAAAAATCCTGGATATATACCTCCTATTAGTGTCATCCTTTTCCAAACTCACATCCAAAGAGGAGATCCGCTTCATGCTAAATAGTAAATTCTTAGAGAAAATTTTAAAAAATCTGTGGTGCCATTAATATAGTCCATAAAACAATGGTCAGGGTAGAGGAGAGGGGAACACAGTGATGGATCATTGTAATGTATCTTCCCCTTGATATGTTATGGGAGGAATATGAAAGACTGCAGAAGTGAGTGTGTGTGGGGCAGGAAGCAGAGGGGTGCATTCATGGCGTATCTGAATCTGCTAGACTGGGGAAGTCCAAGCTTCTTCTGTAGACACAGCAGAAGTTGATTAAGGTCTTACTGAAATAAGGGTTTGGCCAACTGGTACAGGATAGTATAAAGTAAAGATAGATTTCTGGATGTGGACCTAACCAAGGTGGAGAAGGTCAAGGATATCCAGATAAAACTGCCAATCTCCAACAGTGATTATGCCCATTGTGTGTTTGGAAATAGTGAAAGAACTGAAGGACACGTGATAATGGGAGATTTTAGGGAAATGAGATAAGTTAAACTGGTGAAGAATGTCAAAGTTGAGTTAAGGGATTGGATAAAATTATGGGAGTAAACAAGGTTTAGGAATGAGCCTTGTATGCAATACTTGTGGTTACAAACAAGTTTGTGAAGAATATGCAAGAAGAAGTGAAAACCATTGTAGCTACAAAAGAAGACAAAGTTAGTAATTAGGTCAAAAAACATGGATCAGGAGCTGTGTAAGGAGGAACAAAGATACACAGGATAAAATGGAGAGGGTAGAAGGGTAAACAAAGTTGTCTTTAGGTATATCATTGAAGAATGAATATAAGGGAGAGACATTGGCCAGCAAAGATGGGAGAAGATCATAGAGCACCTTGAAAGAAAGTAGAAGTACTGAATGACTGTTTCATTCCTTAAGATAGAATCAGCAGAGTTACAAGAATACTATGGGATAGCTGCTGTTTAGAAAATGGTAACTTCTTGAATGCTATTTGGGTAATCACAACCCGATGAAACTGCAAATCGCAAAATGTGTTTGTACATATTAGTTCTATCATAGAATCACAATTGTGTAAGTTTTTTTTCATGTTTTTTTTCAACCTTACTGGGTAGTTTCTCTTTTCCCTCAAGTTGTTTGACTATGTGGTTAGTATGTATGGGAAAGAAGTAAGGTGATGAGGCCCACCTCACATAAAGGGATTCACAATGGTATTAGCCTTACAAAAGGGTTTTATTTTAGTTGTTTGATCAGGAATAAAGTAACAAATGGAGTGCCACAGAGGAAGGAAGGAACAGTCAAAGCAAGGATTTTCAAGTGCTGGCTAAGTAAAGTGCAAAATAAACATTGAGGTTCTTTTTCTTTGAGCATTTTCCTCTACAATACCTGTCAGGTATCTGAACTTGCATGCCCTGGTCAGCAGATTTGTTAATTTTGTTCACAGAAAACCATCATTCAGACAGCCATGATTTTTTTTCAGTGTCATAAATCCTGCCCCATGACAACTTCTATAAGCAGAAGTATTGCATTAGATCTCATTGTCTTCACTTCCATACATGCATATTACCTACTATACCACAGTCATGAGTTTGGTGGGTTATCTCTGTGTGTTTTTAGGCTGCACTTACTAGAATACCCAGCCTCTACTAAGTATAATTCCTACAGTAGATGAGCTGCCATAACCCACCTCAGGATGGATAAGTCAGCATTCATGCCAACCATCACTACACCCACCACTTCAGCTCCCATGTTTCTAAGTAAGCTTGAGTCACCTGACTAACTATTAAGGCTTTATCCTGCTGTATCATGGAGCTAGCAAAAGCAGCTGATACTCAGTGCAGACAAATGCAAAGTGTTGCAAATGGATCAGAGCAGCCATGGTATGAAATACCATCTGGTGAGTGGAACCAGTGAAGGAATATGACTTGTGTGGTATTGATCATATATGGCACTGATGACAAGGAGCAGAACTAGGAAGCAGTGGCAATATCCAACAAAATGTTGTGGTGTACCCACAGGGGGCATTCTTGATATGTTCGACTTTAGAAGTGGAGAGGTAATGATTCCAATCTACAAGGCTGTGGTTAAGCTGGATCCTGAGGGTATTGTGCAGTCCTGGAGTCCACATATGTAGAAAGGTACCAGGGTAATAGAAGGAACCCAGAGGAAACCCACCAGGAGGCTAAATAGAATGGAGGCTATAGGATATGATTAGAAACTAGCAGAGCTGGAGCAGTTGTTACTGCAAACCAGAAGAGACAATAGGGACATGATGTATGGATGGATGCATATGTTTCAGAAAGGTGCAAAAGTGTTGTTCTGAACAGGAAATACAGAGAGTGGAGGGAGGTACACATATCACATTCTACGTGCCAGGTTCTTCATGGATATTTGAAAATATTTCATCCAGAAGATGGCTGTGGACCCAAAGAGTGCATTGCAGAAATGGTTGGTTGAGCTACAATCCACTGAGGCATTAAAGAGATCATCCATCATGTGTACAATAGTGAGGGGGACATGCAAATGTAAGATAAGTAGAATGCTAACTGCATTAAAAAAGACCAGGTAAGCTTATTGCACCTTTTGCAGTCACTGTAATGTAAGTGTCTCTCTGTTCTTAAGTGATTGAAACCTGCAATGTATTATTTCCCTTTGTAAATCCTTAAATTGCTGTAATACATAGCATCTTGTAATGGTACTCAAATATCCACATTCAATAAGCACCCTAGTAATGCCAAATCATTGAACATTGCAGTTTGAGCTCTGCAAATGCCCTTGCTTTATTAGTCTGACTGTATGAAATACAGTCACACCTTCTAGATGTCAATTAGGCAAGTAATTTCAGACTTTTTTAATGCATTATGTGTAGCACTGTGTGTGAAAGCAGGCTACATTATTTTCAAAAGTGAATGCAAAGCATATACATGGTGTTGCTTATTTAGCCTGCCATATTTATGTCCACCTCCAGTCTGCAATAACACTCACTTCACAATAGTCTGCATCTTACTACAAAAGTTGCCAAAGACTGGCTTCCCATGAACAGGGTCTATCCATTACTTTTTTAAATTAGATGTCATTTTCATTCCCAGACCATTTTCTTGCCTAATCTCTCTTTTTCTTAGCTTGCATACAAAAAGATTAACAGTTATGCCACTTTTCAAAATTCTTAACCTTAAATCAACAATCGACTGTTATCCAATTACTATACTTTGTATCCTAAATATTTTCGAATAAGTATGATTTAAGCAACATCTTTACAATATTGTCAAATACAGCAGTCTCCATCATAATAAACTTGCCCTCAACCAGCCAGGCTACAGTACTGTCACACTTAGAAAAACAAATCTTATACAAGTCTTCTACATATCCTTTAAGGAAAACTCTTGGAATGAAAACTGATCACAAAAAAAACAGTTTCAACACCATATATTAAACAATACATATTTAAAAAAAAAAGCTGAAAGCAAATGCCACTCCAAATCCCCTCCCCAGCTACTTATGCATACCATCTCTGAGACTAGAGAAAACACCCTTCCTTTGTTGTAATGTGATCTGTCACAATACTGGCATTGTACACTGAACTGAACATTCAATCTCTAATGTCATGGCTCAATTAGTTTGATAATATGAGCTTTCAAACTCTTGTCATATCCCCACAGCGTACCAATTTTAAACCCTCCCACAATCAGTTGACCCATGTCTTACCTCTTGGGGCAAGAACTCATCATCAAGGAGGCTATCAAGGTTTTCTGGGTAATGGCGCAAGTCCCCAACTGTAGGCAGTTGCCATGCAGACTTGCTTGTTTGAGGCTGTCATTGCCTCATATGCCATCCCTGCACACAGGGAGATGTATAGTTTTGTACATGCTCATTACACTCCAGAAGGCTACTACTTGTCACAGTTTACCAGAGACAAGCACATATATCCAGCGCATATGTTAAAGGCTGTATGTCTGCTTCACTTAAGGAAGCAGTCCTGCACAGAGGAGACCGTGTCCTCACCCCCGGGATGAGTGAACAGGGTCCAGCTTCTCACTCCCACCATCACTGGTCTCCTCCTTCATTATCCAGGCTATTAACTGAATCTTGTTCATCTGGATTGTCAGGGCTTCATCTGTGTACAACATAAGGTGTCATAAACCAAGTCTTTCTTGCTTCTGATCAGAATCTTTTTCAAATGGTGACGTCATGGTGGGGTGTCCAAATGCCATTTTTTTACTGACGAGTAGGTAATTTACATTGTGCATTCATATGTAATGTTGTGTGCTCTTTGAAGGAAGGCAGTGCAGTCTTCTGCTGCATATCTGCTGAGCTAGATGCTGGAGTTAGGTTTTGACATCAGAGAAATAGGCTGAATGAGGAGCTGTGCACAAAAAATGAACAAACTCCATGGTTGTGGTATCATGGATACGGTACAGTGACCACAGAGTTAGTATATGTAAGTAGCAGTGTGGCAACTCAACTACCCAGTCCAGATCTCCAATAAATACAAAGAGAGCACAAACATCTTTAACAGCATTGCACTCTATCCATGAAACACTTTTTCTGAGAATCTTTATAACTTTTGGAATCAAAGCAACTTCAGCACAGGTCTTCTAAACGGCCTAAGATCACTTACTGACAGTGCAGCTACAAGTAAAGTGATACTTGGTATTGTGGGTTCTAAATGTGAATTACTAAAATTTAAAACTTTCAAAACTTAAGGGAAAAGAATAAAACATTTTTCAAGAGTTAGGGATTTAGCTTCCCTAGTACTTTGTAATCTCTGACTGCACCCCATCACTCACCTTTTATATATGTTTTATAAAAAAAAAAAATATATATATATATATATATATATATATATATATATATATATAAATGTATATATATATATATGTATGTATGTGTGTGTGTGTGTGTGTGTGTGTGTATCTATATATATATATATATATATATATATATATATATGTGTGTGTGTGTGTGTGTGTGTGTGTGTGTGTGTGTGTGTGTGTGTGTGTGTGTGTGTGTGTGTGTACATAAATATACAGATAGAAATAGATACTAACTGGCTCTGTATTGAAATGTTGGGACTAAAAAACAGAGTCCCAACATGCGGGAAAAAAGACTAAAATCTGGTAGAAAGGTGACTATTGAACATTGCTCTTCTTTAAACTTTTTTTGCAGGAGGTAACCCCCCCCCCCCACACACACACACACACACCACTATCTTCTATACCCGCTCCAAGATCCTCATACCTCAGAGAAAAGGGAATATTCTGAGAAAAAACAATGTGGGTCACAATATTTCAAACGGTTACCATACTAACTATGTGGTTTCTTTAAAGTATGATGACATTAGGCTTAGCATAGTTTGCCTACAGACATCCGGTTTTGCATACAAAATTGTGCTCACCACCATTATAAACTGGCAGACATTTAGAATAGAATGAAATGTGTAGTATTCATCCAAGGGTTTAACCCAGCCTTAAAAAAGATAAAACCTCAAAGATTGCATTTTCTACCTATAAAACACTGCTAGCCTGAAATTTCTAAAGAAGTATCCTTCACAAGACCTTCAGCTTTAGTGAACTGATCTATATTCTCTTTTCTATCAGCAAATCTTTTTGCTGAGTCAGTGACTTATATGCTATTTTATTTATCTTAGTGAGTTCTCTGCAAGTACTGTACAGATATATTCACTAAATGGAGTCTTCCTACGTATGTTTCAAAATGTGAAACATTATGTAAGTCTTGAAGAACTGTATACTAATGCTTTCATTTCTTTTGAAACCTTATACTAAAAAAAATGTATCCCCTTACCGTAAGGAAACTGAGAAGAAAACCCCACCCATAGCTTACCTTACTACTGAGTTAATGTAGTTAATAACAGCTTGTGATGAATTACAGTCAGGGTGGAAAAGGTATCAAAGAAATTTAATCAAACTAAGCAAATTTTCAAAATGTGAAACACCATTGCAATAAAGGGTCTATATTAATTCTGCGAAAGATGTACGTCTTCAGCGAACACAGGCTGCCGAAATTCATTTCAGCGAACCAAAGAATTTTTCCCACAGTTCGCAAACACTCACCCACCAACAATCTGGAACACACAATGGACTAAATCAAATCCACCCAAGTGAGGGGCTTCCCACACCTCCCTTAACTATATATACCAGCTCCGAGATTGCAGCATACCTCTCAAGTATACCTCATTACGAGGAACGTACCTCATTTGGGGGTCTTAAAAAGTTCATGTTCCTCGAAGTTCCTCAAAGTTCCACATTGAAAAAGTCTGTGACACATTCAGTGTTAGGAATTTTTTTAAGTGAAATTCATGGTAAATAGAAATTAATCATATTAATTCATTAAAGGATCATCTTTATAAGTAAAACCAGCATATTTTAACTATCCTATGACCTTCCTAGTTGAAGTTGTCAGTAACCCATTAGTATGTGTTCTACATTTTGCCCATTTGTTCCACATTATGAAGGTGAGTGTTCCTCATTTTGGAGATGGAAGGTTGAGAGCTATGGATTGCAGTACAGTAGAGAAAAGGGCAAAATTGAAGTGATGGCAAAGTGTTTGCAAACAGTGAGAAAAATTCTGCAGTTCGCTGAAGTGAATTTCTGCAGCTAGTGTTCTCTGAAGACGTATTCAATGAATACGTCTTTCGCAGAACTACTATAGAACTTCAATAAAAGCAAACACTGCTAGGTTTCAATATTTTAAAGAAAAGAAAGCAGCTTACTTAACTGTATTTAAGTAAATGCTAGACAGGCAAATAACAAATAGGATAAAACAAGCATTATTTTAAAATGCCACTAATACCACACCAGAAACTAAACCACATAACACTGTAAATTATATTCCCCTTCCATTGCAGAATTTACAAATTTCAAATCAATGAACTATTTAATAACTGTCAAACAAGTTAACCAGAAAAGACAAACTCTTGAAGAAAGAGCCAGCAATCCAAGAGGTCGATAACCTCCACAAGACCTTTATTAAATTATCTTTCTTTAAGTGTGATAATCGGCATACACTTTTCGTTGCGAAAAAGTAACGTCAACTTCCTCAGAAGAACAACTAGTATTTTTACTACTAGCTACTTATATACTTCAGTCCGTTAAAATCTAAACAATTAATCAATTAATCCATCAATTTAAAATGTAATTATTTAAATATTTAAATAAACACGAACTAAATACGGCTACAAGTGCTAAAAAATCATCATCTTGTAGCCGTCAGCATTAACATCAACATTAACTATCTTTTTTACATTAATAATTCATGCCTGACATATGCATTACAATAAACACAGGTATAAATCATTAAGGCAGGACACTAACTTTTACTTAATGAAAGAACTAGTCAAGTACAGCATAAGAATCAATTAAACGTCAAATATCCTAACTTCTATGCAAAACGAACTGCTATACTTCTTAACTAGATGGTAAATTGTGTTTATTTTAAAACCATATGTTTAAAACACAAAAAGCACTAAGATAATAAAAACACTAAGATAATAAAAACACAACAATAGGGGCACAAAATCTGGTTCATACTCAAAAGCATAGAACATAATAGCATAAATGTCAGAAACACTACACGTAGCTTAAAATAAGTAAATAAATAAATAATGACGTCTAATAATGTCACCTATACTGTACATTTATTGTTATCTAAAGGCAGACAAACTCAGATTTTTGTGAGGGCACAGAATTTAATCTGCTTTTAAAACTATTAACTTTAATGTATATTCCTTCATTTAACGAACAACTAAATTTAAAAATAGAAAAAGATTTAAAAATAAATGCGAGTGACTAGGGCTATTTTAGATGAAGATGTTCACCTAGATGACTAAATCTCTCAATCAATTGAGTACTGCAATGTATAGTGAAAATATATAATAATAATAATAGGTAATAACTAATAACAATAATATTTATTATTATAATTTAATTTTTTAACTTTTAACTTTTTAACTAATAGTACTGTTATTACTATTCAAAAATGATGACAATAATAATAATGTTATTGTCAACATCTATTTTAAAATTGCATGTAAAAGGTATATATAAAAAATACATGTAAAAGGTATTTGTAAAAAGTATATATGTATGAACAATAAATATATATGTATAAAGATATTAAAAATAATATTTAATAAATATATCCAATAAATATATACATAAAAACCTAAGTTGTATTGTATAACACTGTATAATATATATTTGATAATGTAAATATATTTATACTAACTATAAATAATTCAATAATATATTAATTAGCAATATATTAATATTTACAAAATACCTTATATCCTATCATAACGACTAATTCTATAAATTTCATCTCTCCAGGTTTTTAAGTCTTAAAATGCATTTAATGGAAGTCATTTCATTAATCCCAGGAAACTGATTGGCATTATTGCGCTTGCTAGACACTGTAGTACTAATGAGGGAAACCACTTTAGATTTACAGTTATTGATCAAGTACTAGAAGATCCTAGAGGAGGTTATGAACCTTTGAAGTTAGAAAGGAAAGAACTTATATGGCAATTAAATACTATGTATGTAGCATGAACTTCAAAAAAGAAGTTGTAACTTGTAAGAATGCGATATATTTTATCAGTTCAGAGTTGGACCCCCTCCATATAAAAAAATATCATCCACAAATCTTTTGTAACTAGTTACATATTTAGAATACTCATTATGGGTCAACTCCATTGTTCCCTCCCAATGTGCCATCACAATATTTGCATAAGTGTTTGCACAGGGGGTTCCCATGGCTACCCCAGCTAGCTGGTGATAATAAATGTCATCAAACATAAAGATGTTGTTCATTAAAGCTAATTCCATCAACATACATAGTGTATTAATATTATTTTTTGAAAAAACACTATACTTAATCAAAAACTCTTTCAAATACTCTACACCAATCGTATTTGTTATACAAGTACATAATGAACAAGCATCCAGGCTGACAAATATCACATTCTGAGTCAGCGGATTATCCTGTAAATCTTGATAAAGAGAGGTTAAAAAACTCTTGATATCTAATAAGACTGGATGAATTTTCAATAACAAAGGATATAACATCTTTTCCAAATAGATGGAAATCAGCTCAGTGAGCCAACCATTGCCTGATACAATTGGCCTATATGGCGTATTCAATAAATACTTGTGTATTTTGGCAAACCTTTGATTATGGGTATAACTAGTGTCTCAACTAAGAAATAATCATAGAGCTCCTTATTAATATATCTACACCCTAGACTATCAGCAAGCTCAATTTGTGCATCAGTAATAATTTTCCTCGCTTCTAGAAGAGTTATAGGCTGATATGTAATTGAATCTGACAATAGAGCATTCATTGCTGCTATACAGTCAACTCGATTCAAAACCACTATTGCCCCACCTTTATCCGCAGGACAAATAGTGATCTCCTGGTTTAATGGAAGGTCTCTCAATGCCTTATGTTCTCTACCTGACAAATTATAATTTTTCATACTGTCATCGTTATTACTAAACACGTCAAAAAATCATGTTCACAAGCTTTCTGAAATGCTTCTATCTGCATATCAAAACTTGGCACAAAAACACTCGGCTTCCTGAATACATTAATTGGCTCATTTATTTTCGTAAACATTAATTTAAGCATCAAGTTTCTACTAAACATTTTTATGTCAATTATAATATCACTAAATTTACTAGTTGTTGCAGGTATATAAGAAAGTCCCTTACGCAGAACACTTAGCTGATCTTCAGACAAAATTACTGCAGACATGTTGTATACTAAGTCATTTTCTTCTGAGTCCAGTAGGTCTTCACCAATGAAGTGTTGTTCCATTCGTTGGAGTACTTCTGACGTTTCCTGCCCCAACTCACGGACCTCTGATGATCCTTCGATTCTATTATCGGAAGAGGTAAATTCAGAAAAACCTGGATTCTACCTCCTATGTGTCGAGGCACAACTTTTGGCCTCACATCTCCTACAGGAGAACCACACTTAGACAAAATTAGGGCCAATTCTTGGTGAACTTGTGCTTGCTCCTCTATCATCTCTCTTGACTTATTTGGACAGTTCGTTGAAGGTGCAGGACGCTTCTCAACTGCAGCTTCCACTCCTTCCAATCTTTTACCCGAATTATCCAACCTAGAATACACCAACCTCTTTGGCCAAGAAAAAACATTCCCAGCACTGAAGTCCTTTATAGTTCATTCAAGTTTAGATGTTTTTTGTTGTTGCATCCTCTTATCAACTAAAGAGGCATGCATGATCGTCTCATCCATGATTTTATTCGCTGCCATTGTCAGAAATCATTCAAACAGGCAATTTTAATTCTGTCCAATTCAACCATCAAACAACCCTCAAGTATCTTCAAGTGGTTAATCAACAGTTCAATATAGCCAAAACTCATGTCCATATTCAATTTTTGCCAGTGAGCCAACAGTTCAAGAAATAATGTACCATAAGTTGGCATCTTTACAATTCTTAGGCCACGTATTACCTTAAAATAGAGGCAAGCTTCAAGATGTCTTCTCTGCTGCCTGATTTTTCTTTAGCTTAATCAGACCATCCTCCAATTCTCTATGTAGTTTGAGAAACTCCAGCAAATCATATTCGGCAGTTTCATCACTCTCAGGGCCATTTCCAAACTCTAAGAACAACAGTGGATTACTGTCCACATGAAAGAAATTCAAAAAGTCATCTTGGTCTCTCGTAGCATTCATACCAGCAGGATTAAAATCAAGTTCAATGTTCTGTCCCTCTGCCATGCTCCTCAGCAGTTAGAAAAACCGTGTAGCACCAAGAAATAAAAAAAAAAAATACACCACCAAGGATAAAGTTGCCACGGTTCTCAACAAATCCAAAGTAAACCAAACATGATGAATGGCAACACACACACACGGCTAACTAAGTGCGAATAAAACACGTATTTATTACATAAAACTAAAAGCAATAACAAAGTCAGCAAGCACTTTTACATGAATCAAGCATGTTTCTTCAGACCTTTAACATCTTTCAACACATCATTCAAGCACTTTAACACTGTAACAGGACATCCGCCACCTCTCCTTTCAGTGGCTCTAATCTGTATAACACCACTGTTGTGCTTTTCTTCCTGGTATTGAGAGGTCATAATATTACTATATGTATGGCTATATTTTCAGGACTCTGCTGAATAGTTACAAACAACCGAAGGACCTCTTCCCCCATCTTGCCTGCCCTTCACATAGTATGCTCCTCCACCGTGGGTACAACTGTTGGGGAAATCTGTTCATGGTACCATCTCCCACATGATATCTCTGTCCCCTGTGCCATCTCTTTGCCCCTTTCAGGAATCATGTCCTCTGCTAGGGAATCCCACATCCACTGCAGCTCTCAGTATACTCCTGTTGCTACTGATGTTGCAAGCAACTTGTTGCAGTTAAAGAACAACACATAGTGTTTCAGAAATTACCTCAAAAGCAATAGCTATGAATGATGGTACTTCACTTCCACACCATTACTACCTGCTGATCACACAACTTGACTCACTGGGCCTGGGACAGCAGTGCCATTCATCTTGCCCTAGTTACAGCTCTGGGTACAGGGGATATTTATCTTGGTTACTGGAGTTTCTGTCTCCCCATTTTATGCATGCTTTATCATGAGCCTTTATGAGTTGTTTTAGATTTAGTTTTAGTCACAGTGTTTATTTCCTTGAATTCTTCGTCTGTCTACATTTTTTCCTGATGATGGAGTGAAAATGTTGACTCTGTGTTCTGGGGTCTGTGCATATATATAGCAGACTCTAGTCTGTGTTCTATTTCTGTTAACAGGGTAAAATCTAAAGATTCAACATCTGAACTGCTAATACGTATTTGGGAGGGAGTCATATTAATCCTGAATGTGCAAGAAGAAAATATCAGTAATTTATTGAGTACTTGTTATCAGTACAGAAATGGCATTAGAATCTGAGTTGGGTCTAATTCCTTCTGTTAACGATTGTGTCTGGTTATTGATTGCTAGCATTCTGGCAAGTTAGCATTTGTTTTTGCTTTCAGTCCATGTTTAGGTCACCTTCTATTATGTGTTTATGGTGCATGCAGACATCTGCAGTGGTTTGAATGATGCTGAATGTTAACAGAGAACAAATATATAACCTTTATAAGGCTTCTTACAGTAACGTAAGAAAAGTCAATTAAGGTTGTTGTCTGAGGTGCCTGTACTCCTTGCTGTTATTGGAGAAAGTTTAGTATTATTGTTTTGTATTAAATTTAAGACACCACCACTGGTTCTTGTTCCTGGTCAGTTGTCTTAGAACAAGATATATATCTGAGCACTGAATGGAGACATCCTGGAGTTATCTTTTAGCCAGGTTTCTGGGATTTGACTAAATCAATCCATGCATTTAGTTATGGCGACATGGTCATATCTCATAGTGATAAGTGCTTTAATCTATTGTCCATTGCAATCCTGTAGTGTATAACTTCAGATTTAGATGCATATTTCCAGTTTTAAGTGACTTTATTTCATAGGAAAACAACAACTTTTTTTGGATTGTAACCAAGATATGTTTCAGAAATGCAAATGTAGCTGTTCTGTGGTTGTATAATATGTTTTTGTGTATAATGAATAGCTCCAATAGATAAAATTTGCTCACCAAGAAGGTATTACATTTTTATGTCATATAGTGTACTTACATGACATGTCTGGTGTGGTTGAAGTATAATTCCTTTATCCCACGGAAAAACGTGCTACTTTAGTAGCATGAAGATAAACATGGTGCTGCCCAAAGATTTGTTCATGTTTGCCTGCTTGTGAGGTAATGTTTGCTTTTTATAAGGTAGTATAATGAAATGGATCATCCTTGCTGTTAAGCAAGAGGTGGGGGACTTTACTATATGAGGAAGATGTAAGGTGGGTGGGTGATGTCTTATTTAGCTGTTCCATTAAGAGATGGAACTTGACTGTATGAAGGAAATGATGAAGATGGTGGGTGGGAATGGGTATATGTTAGGAGAGCAAAATGTAGACAAACATATCAAGGCTGTGTGGATCAAAGTTTCCTAAACATGTGATTACTAGTAAAAATCAGACTGAACAAAATCGCTGATAGTCCCAGTTATTCTTAAGTTGGGTGTCTCAATCGGTTTATTTTGGCTGCTGGGTGTTGAGTACTACCACAGACACTGACTCTCTCACTATTTAATTGTCTTTGTTGACCAGGGAAAATCTAACTGGCAGAGCCCATTTTCAGCAGAAGCCCAAGGAGAAAAGCTCCATCACAGTATATGAATTTCAGACAGTTCTCAGAAAAAAGCATAATTACAAGACAGGTATATGCACTAAAGTGTTTATATCAACAATTATAAGTCTATACAGCTCTAAACTATTGTAGGAAGTTAAGGAATTGATAGTGTAGAAGAGAAAACATTGCTGTAAAGAAGTTTAGTCATCTTATATTTCAGCAAATAACATTTTTCAGGGAATTCAAGATATGTAATGAAGTTAGTTATACAATTATGTAGAAAGGTAGATTTTTAGTATAGTATAGGTCTGCAAAGAGTTCAAGAGATATAATAAAGTAAGTTATAAAATTATCTAAGTGGAAGGAAGGATATTAGTGCATAGGATAGTGGTAAAAGCACATGACTGAGAGAGCATAGTATATGAGTAGTTCTATTTAGGCTGTCTTTTCCAAACTGGTGTATCTAGAAGGTTTATAACTTAAGCATACAGGGGATTTGTGAGAGAGGTAGAGCAAAGGATGGGGGCAGTTAAAAAAGAGAAAGATGAGAAGCATTATTTAACAGGGGGATGGAGGGGTGTAAAAACACTTACATAACTACAACAAAAGGGTAGCAATGTATACTTTAAAAAATCTCTTAGGTGCTATTTGCAGAATGGAAGAATAGTACGGTAAATGGTGTTTAGACTTTCCCTACAAAAAGGAGATGATATTTTTTTGAAAAAAAAATCCTTAGAAAGTTTAAGATGTTTGCAAAATGAGGTATGAATGATCATTCTGGGGAAGCTGAAATAGTTTATTTTAGGGTAAGAACCCATTAAAACTACTGTATTGTTGTATATGGGCTTTAAAGTAGTATTCTATGCCTTCATTTAGGTAGAAGCAGTTATCCTAAGCATGAAGCAATGCTCACTTCCTTTTATAATTTATTGTAAAGACATTAGTTATTCCCATGATTCCACTCACCAGAAGAGACATTCCATAATCAATTAGCTTTATGCAGGCTTTGAAAAGATACTCTTAGGAGAAGGCTGCTTTAGAGGGATTTGATAAGTCAAATCCTGCATTCACAGGTGCAACATCTAAAGTGTATCAACTGAATTTGATTCCTAGGAATCAGTAACTGTGTGGCTCACCTAAAGTATCTTAACAATTCACCTGGAGTTGAGTTAAAAGGGATAACAATGTGAAAGCTTGGGTGTCCATGCCCTATTCTTGAGGGGAGGGATTTCATAAATATTTAAGTGGTCATAACAGACAGATGGTGCAACAGATTCTTTGTGTCCCTGCCAGTTTCTGCATAAGCAGTACATGTACACCTCAGGTTCCCCTTGATAAATACTATAAGCCTACTGGGATCATCATGGCAATCAAAATGAAGCAGATTAGATAATAATTGTATGTCACTTGGTTATGCACTACTTTCAGTACTATTGTCTTGTACTACGTATATTAAACAATGTAATAGTTATCTTGCATCTGGCCTAGCTCTTAACAGAAAAAGTCAGTTTTGAATCTGCTTACATAACCAGTAAACAAAATGACAGAAATTGTAGACTGGTCAACAAATCACTGAAAATCAAAGAGGAGTTGAAGTTAGTCATTGCAATATTGAATGGCTATATTCAGGGGACCCTGCAGGATATTTTGCAGGGAGGTGCAAACCCAGAGCCCCCCACTCAGCCCCCCCACAGCCATTCCAGTGTCCCATTACTTGGCTATTTCTCCCCAGTTGCCATAAACACTGTTTAAAACTCTCACCCCAGGATAAAGTAAACTCCGTGTAGGAATAGCATTATTCCTACATGGAGTGAATGATGCTCTTGTCCACATCTCCCTCTCAGCAGCACGCCTTGCCTATTAATGAAGGTGCGCTACTGAGTAGGAGCCATGGACACGGATACTGAATGACTGCTATGGGGTATGTTACAGTGCCCGCAGATCTGTAACACGGCCCCAGTACTGACAAAGTGCCGTACAGCACTTTACAAAACAAAACAGTGTCCACGGACACTGAAATACTTAATGGCAAGTGAAATCAATGCAGGGGGTGTGTGACAGGTACTGTCACATACCCCCTGCAGTGTGAAAGTGCCATACATCACTTTACATTAGAAAACAGTGTCCATGGACATTGAAATTATGAATGGGAACTGAATCCAATGCAGGGGGTGTGTGACAGCACTTTACAAATAAAATACCTTTTAACTGTACAGATTTTCGCAGAATGTCCAGATGTTTGCCTCATAGTTTTGGTCTGTCCCCATAAAATTACTGGTTTTATGGCATATCACTGAGAATAGAAGTCCCTAAATAATAAAGTAATTTGAGTTACAGTCTTCGTATCATTCAGAAAATGCATGCAAATACAAAACTGGATATTCTAGGGAACATTTTCTAAATATTGCCCTTACAAACTTAGAAAAGTTGATAGAATAACAGGTCTTACATTAGCATGGATTTTCTGAAGAGTATGATAAGTGAAACTCAAATGTCCCTCAATATTTTCTAGCTGCAGTCTTTAATGATCTGTCACTGATTTGCCAGGGAAATACAATCCCATGACAAATGGGCCAAAAATATGAGGCACAAATCTGGGCATCATGTGATAATCTATACGGTTCAGAGGCTTAAGAATGTGAAATCATGTCAGGTAGTGGGTGCGTCACAGTATCTGTAACACACTCCCTGCATTGTAAAAGTGCTTTACAGCACTAAAACAAGAAAGAAAGTATCCCCGGACACTTATTTAATAATGTGAAGGTTAACGGTTACATTAAAATTAATGTTTATTTATTTATTTTTTTTTAGTTTTCCTGAAAGTTTAAGCATAGCTGAGCGTGTTTGCAGAGGGTAGCACCTTACTCAATAGTGCACTAAGCTAATGGAGCTGTCCATATTTTAGCTATAGAAGAAACTGTATACAAATATATAGCTAAAATTTAGACAGCTCTGTTAGCTTAGTGGTTAAAGTCATGGCTTGGCATGTAATAGGTGCATGGTTTGAATACCAAAACAGGCCCTTTAGGTTTTATATGGGAAATCAGTTTTATATATATTTTTTATTTTATTTAATGATGTAGTAATTTATATTTGTAGTGTAGCTGGTCCAAATTCCCAGTGTCAGTTGAGATACAAGGTGAAAACCCCCATTTAAACACAAGTGTCCCATACTGTACCATCACACCCCAAAGTAAAGTAATGAAAGGACATAGGGGGTGGTCATGTAAATTATACAATGACTGGTCATTGATATTCCAAAATGAGCACACTGATTGTTCAGCCTAATCAGGGTGCCCATTGTAAATCCTAGCATATACTAATGGAAAAAGGTCCATTTGCCCTGACTCTATTCTATTGCTATATACTGTAATTTTATATATATATATATATATATATTTTTAACAAAACAAAACTTAATCCGGACTCTGGACATAGCAGAGAGACAAGATGGAGAAAATATTAGGAAAATCAGGTACGGTATTCAAAACTAAAGACACGTACTTGATTTTCCATGTATTTCCTCCATTCTCTCTCTCCTACCCCAAAACTGTCTGACATCCTGTTTTTGTATGTAAAAAAAAAAAAAATAGAAAACAAAAATGGAGCAACAGAGACCTTCTTTTTTGAATTGCTTCCTTTGCAAAGCACTGATGTACTGGGTATGTGTGGGGACACAAAGCGCTCGGATACTGGAAAAACATGAAAGGACAGCACGGCCCTGGTATACAAAGACATTTACTGAAGAAAAGTAAATATTTTCTCTTAAATAATGTCATTGTTTAATAGCAATAACCGACCCCGTGATTGTGGTATATTAAGATTTACCCACGGTTGCCTTTATTTAATCATTTGGGCTTTGCCCTCATGATTAAACCACAACAACCATGGGTAAATCTTAATATACCACACCGACATTGTTGGTTATTGCTTATGTAAAATATACACACTTAATAATAATGTATCAGTAATGAGCGATTAATATTCAAGTCTAACTTCTTTTTTAAATGAAAACATTTGTTTGCCCTTAGCTCAGTTTTGCTAAGCACTGCTAAGTCAAGCTAAGCAATGCTTAAACAGGACCTATCGGAGCAATACTTAGCAGTGCTCAGCTCTGCTTATCTGGTTTGAGCATTGCTAAGAAGTCCCTTTCTAAGTAGTATTCAGCTCAGCTAAGCAGATTTACACTGCTAAGCACTGCTCAGCATTTGTCGTCTTAAGCACTGCTCAACTTAGCTTAGCGAGTTTGCACACTGCTCAGTTTTGCTCAGCATTTTTGAAAATAATCCAATGATGGCAAAGGGTGGGAATATGGCCTTATTTAAACTGCACAGGCAGGAATACTGGCAAGAAAGTGATGAGGTTAAAACTACCAACATAACAATTGCAACAAAACCCAAATTAAAGGTTGTGCAGCTAAATGCTAGGAGTCTAAACATGAAACTGCACTCATTGCAAACAGTCTTAACCATGGAAAATGCTAACATCTGTGTAGTCACAGAAACCTGGTTCAAAGCTGTGGCGAGCACCCCAGCCATACCTGGTTAGTCATCCTATCATACATTCAGACCCCAAACAGTGGACAGTAAAGCCAAAGGAGATGGAGTTTCAATATATATATTAAAGATATACACACCTCCAGGCTGGTCAAATTGTATGACGCACACGAGACACTCCAAGTGCAGTTAACCATTGACAAGACCCCTATACAAATCATAGCTAGTTACTGGCCCCCAAATCCGAGTCAAGATGCCCAAACAGCCTATCTAGACCTCTTTGAATCTATCCAGGTTCAACCCTTTACCCTGATCCTGGGTGACTTTAACTACCCAAACATAGACTGGAAGTACTACTCATGCCAAAACACAAATGGCCAGATATTCCTTGATTTTGTCAATGCAGATGCTTCGGAACAGCTAGTTGATACCCCCACAAGAGGTGATAATATCTTGGACTTATTAATCAACATGAGTAACCACTGCAGCATCCCTGCAGCATCATCCTCCCTTGTAAGATCAGACCATAAAGTGGTCATGTTTGAAGTCACCATCTTCCATGACCCCCCTCTAGCTAGGGTCAAACAAAAAAACTTTTCCAAAGCTGATTACAGCCTCCTGAGGGATGGTATAAGCAGCTTCACAGTCCCCTCCTCTCTATAGGCTCTGGTACCAGTATCCAAAACTATACATGGAATCAGGAATACCTGACAGGACTAAATCATCCTCCACAAGGAAGAGTAAACCTGGCTGGTGGACAGCAGCAATAAACAAAGTCTATCATAGAAGGAGGTAATTGCTGTCCAGGGATAAGAAGGAGCAGGCGTCTAGTTTGAAGCAATCTCTCCTTTGTTTGAACAAGCAAATAAGGTCACTGGTGAAATCCTGTAAAGCAAACTTCAAGTCCAAATTGGCCACATCCACAAAGGACAATCACAAGGCCTGCATATGTCCACAATATCAAAGGCAAAACCCACATTTGCTCTAAACTGGTGGTCAATAACACCACATAAACATCATAGATATAGCCAACCTGCTGGCAGAGAGGTTCACTGAAAATGTCACCCCCTGTCCCCCCCATCAGTACACCAGAACATCCTCAGCACCTGCCCCCTTCCCTTCATCACCAACGAGCAGGTCCTTAATGCCCTCTCAAAGGCAAAAAATAAAGTCTCCGTGTGACCCGATAACATCCCTGCTTGTATCCTACATGAACTCAGGCATGAGCTCTCAGCTTCATTAGACACCCTATTCAACCACAGCCTGAGCACTGGCTTCATTCCAGCTGCATGGAAGGCAGCCACTGTCATCCCCCTACACAAAGGTGGAGCATCCACTGACCAAGGCAATTATAGGTCCATCAGTCTAGCTACCCTGATCTGCAAGGCCATGGAATGTGCTATCATTGACCTTATAAACAAGGACATTGGCAACCTCCAAACACTGCACCCCACACAGTTTGGTTTTGTCAAAGGGAGATCATGGCTGTTAAACATGGTTGACTTCTTCAAAATAGTCACCAAAGCCATGGACAAGAGGAAGATGGAGCACAGTGCCTACCTTGACCTAGCCAAAGTCTTTTACACTATTCCACACTCAGACATAATACATAAACTCTCCCAGCTGGGTATCAGCCCATATGTTACCAGATGGGTGGGTAACTGGCACACTGATAGAACCCACTCAGTCAAAGTAGGGGAAGCCACCTCTAGTATTAGACCCTTAACAAGTGGTGTACCCCAAGATTCAGTCTTGGGACTTCTACTGTTTGGCATATACTTGTCGGAGGTGCAAGCCGCAAAAAGTGGTCTGTGGCTGACCAAATGTGCAGATGACTGCAAGCTGGGTGCTGTCTTATATTCCCCTAGTGATGTGACTATCCTCCGAGAGGGCCTTACCCAAAATCATGACTGGTGCCAGAAGCATGGCCTCAAAATGAATGCCATAAAATGCATCATTATCTCTTTTGAGGAAACCATCATCCCCAATACTTATGGCATTAATAACAACATGCTAAGCATGCAATCAGTTGTGAGGGACATGGGCACCCAGGTTGATAGTAACCTGACTTTTGACCACCACATTGCCTGCATTGTACAGAAGGCTGTCTACATGGCCAACCTCATAAATCAGGCTACATCATCCAGGAACAAGGTGGTCATAACATTCCTGTAATCCTCCCTTATCAGACCCATTACTGAGTACAATGGCCCCTTTGGCATGTACCTTGCCATACACATGCAGCGGTTGGAGAGACTACAGAGGTCCCTGACATGGAAAATCCAGGGTCTCAAACACCTATCCTATACAGATAGGCTAAAAGCCCTGTCCCTCTACTCAGTCTCATACAGACTTCTCAAGGGGTGACCTGTGTATGGCATACAAGGCCATGTCTGACCCAGCCTTGATGGAGTTGCTGCATATCCATAAGACAAACTAAACTCACTCAACCTGCACGCAAGGCCTTAACCTGGTCTGCGACATGAATAGAACTTGTTTGTGGGATACATTTGTGTCCCAAAGATGTGGCCAACTATTGAATGGAGTCCCTCTCCATGACATGCAGAGTACCTCTCTAGGCCTCTTTAAGAGGAACCTGGATGACTGGATGGGAAACAGATCATACACCCCTGGGATCTCACCTGTGTCCCTACTGGACAGGGGAAACAGGTGCTGACTTTGAAGGAACATGGGAAAAGTCTTGGCTAGGCCTACAAGGGCCTCTGGACCAATAGCCTAGTATCATCCTATGAACCTATAAACCTATTACTGTAGATGTTTGCTGTAATTATTTCAGACTGTCTTATAATGTTGTCTGAAAGTATTACCTGTGAGTCTGAACTCTTTATTTACTGTATTGATTGGATATTGTCTTGTTCCTTTATTAGTTATTATTAAATATAGGTAAACCTTGTAATTATGTCTGGTCTGTATAGAACTAAGTAAGCTCTTAGATTACTTGCATGTGTATTTGATGACACTGTATAGCCCACTCCAATAGGCTCAATCTTGGTCACACTTACCATTTGGCTAATAGGCACATCACACAGTAGGATTCATCACCCTTTGATAAGGGCCTTACAGTAGCTGATAAAGAGCTGGATTGTGGAAGTCGAAACTACCTTTAAGTGTGGGCAAAGGAGGTCATAGCTGGTAAACGTGTGCCAGCCTTTCCCAGTAGTGTGTGTGTGTGTGTGTGTGTGTGTGTGTGTGTGTGTGTGTGTGTGTGTGTGTGTGTCTGTGTGTCTGTGTGTGTGATTCATAAATCAAATCTCAAAGTGTGTATGTCAGCTACTTGGGCAGGGACACAAAGCACAGGTTGGACAAAAAGGGTGATGGATGTTTTGGCTTTGGCACTCTACTGAGATGTTAACCATATAGCTGTGCTAGTGGGGAGGCTTATTGGGGATCTGGAGAGAGAGGGAGAAACCAGCCCCAGACTGACTGTGATCTCTGTGTGCTCTTAAGGGTAATTGTAATTTACTGTGTGTGTATTTGTCATGCTCCCATTGTGTACATCCCTCACTGCTGGTAGTAGTGAGCACTGAGAATGATTGATTACTGGGCCAGTACAGGGGCATCACACTGACAGTATGTACTGGTAGATAGCTGGCATATCACATCATATGTCATCCTTGAGCCCGTCTCAGTCTGCCAATGTCATGCCGGATTATTTCACAGATTGTCCAAGTCTCCTTGACCATTCTTGACATATTCTGGCTAGGTCAGTGTGTACCCCACACCTGTATCTGATTGCCTGACACCTATGGATAGCATACCTGGTGAGCCCCTGCAACAGGACAGCAGGTCATAAGTACTAGTAGTGGGGGTGGTGATGGCTCTAGCTCAGCAGCAGTGCATGCATACTGAGCATGCAATGTAAGGGAATGGATACAGTACCAGATATTCATGTACCATTACTGTGTCCCCAGGGGTCTGACATGGCACAGACACATTCCCCAAACTCTGTGGACAACCATCATATATTGTCCACCTGGTGTGCAGGAATACACATTTGTCTGGCAGTGGGGGTCTACATCTATCAGGCACATGTACCCATTTTGCAAACATCTGGGTACTGCAGATGTCAGAAACCTATGAGGAGGTCACCTTATACCACATATGGACCACTCCCTGTTATTGTGTACCTCAGATGATCCTAGAATGTTCACATGCACCTGTAGTAGCACTCACCTATTTGTCAGATGTAGGCTGTATGACATGTTACAGTAATGTTGTTCATAGGGGACACCCAGCAGTTGATGGTAGTGATGTCTGTGAACACATAACAACACAGTCTGTCACAGCAGTCTGGCCATGTCTGGTAGTCCTGGTACCATTTCAGGTTACTAGGCGTGGGCCATAAGCATACATATGCCTAGCCCACATGTTAGCACATGCGTATGCAAGGCAGCAGCTGATGTTCCCATCCAACAGGGACACAGGTGATATCAAAGGGTGTATGTGCTGTTAACCATCCAGTTTACCAGGTTACACCAGCAAAGGTTTAGGTATCTACCCTGCCTGATGTGGACAGCATGCCCATTCCACCGCAGGTTGCTTGTGTGCGACACACATGTGAGCAGTCCACAAGGCAGTCCAGGTCACTCACCAGGTTGACTGTGTGTGTGTGTGTGTGTGTGTGTGTTTGTGTGTGTGTGTGTGTGTGTGTGTGTGTGTGTGTGTGTGTGTGTGTGTGTGTGTGTGTGTGTGTGTTACCGCAGTGGAGCATGGCTTCCAATTGTGCAGCAGTGACAGCAATGTGGGATCTGTGATTGTTGTGCATGTCACAGTGACATAACTCCTGAGGAGTATGTATGATATCGGGAAAAGTGTTGGCATTATAGACTAATACCAAGACAGGCCATTCAGCATCTACATTGGAAAGCATGTTTATATTAATGTTAATTTAAAATTTTATATTAATGTTACTTTTATTTACCAATGTAGCTACTAACATTTGCAAAGAACATGTGCCAGACATCAAGAAATATAAACCAGATGCATTTAATGTTCATTGAAAAGGTCATGTTTAAGTATAGCTGAGCAGTTTTGCACAGCATGGCATGGTGCTCAGCAATGCTTAAATGAAATATGAGGTATATACAGCAGTCTAACAGCAGATCCTCACTGGCTGAATGGTTATGGCACCGGCACTTGTACATTAGGTGCAAGGGTCAAATCGTGGTCATTCAGCTTTTTACACGTTATAGGGAAATGTTGTAAATGTTTTTTTTTTTTTTTGTATATATTACAATATGTTAACCATGATGGTCCAGCTTGCCCAGAAGCCCACTTGCAGTGAAGACCTGAATATAAAAGCCCCAGTTACACATAAGTGTCCAAAACTAGTACAGTTACAGGAACAGATAATGTAATTAAATGCATAAGCAGTAATTAGCTTGCTATGTAAATCTAAGACCAGCAACAACATAACCAAAACTGGCAAGTCTCAAACCCAGAACCCTGTGCACCAATGTCAGAACATTGTACCAGTATGGCAGGTCAGCTGTGGGCATTTAGGGTTTATTTTAAAATATATCATGCAGTGCAGTGATGTAACATTAGTGAAAAAATATCCCCCTATCAAGGTATTGAACCCAGGATGCCCCATAACAAAGTCAAAGCATTGCACCATTTTAAAAAATCAGCTGGAGGAATTTAGTGTTTATTTTAAAATATATCATGCAGTGCAGGGATGTAACATTAGGAAAAAAAATCCTCCTCCCAAGTAGTGAACCCAGGATCCTCTCTAACAAAGTCAGAGCATTGCACCATTATGCCAAATCCACCATAGGCATCTGGTGTTTATTTTAAAATATATCATGCAGTGCAGTAATGTAACATTAGGGAAAAGATATCCCCCTACCAAGTATTGAACCCAGGACTCTCTACATCAAAGTCAGAGCAATGCACCATTAGCCCAAATCAGCAGTGGGAATTTAGTGTTTATTTTAAGATATATCATGCAGTGCAGTGATGTGACATTAGGGGAAATTTATAGCCTTACCAACTATTGAACCCAGGACCCTCCATAGCAGAGTTAGAGCAACACACCACTAGGACAAATCAGCTGTAGGGAATTACCGTCATTCCTGTACATATATCATAAGTCACAGTGATGTAACAATAGGGCTAACATACAGCTCCACCAAATGTAGCAACCTGAAACATATGAACCAAAGCTCAGTGCAATACACCAGTAGGACATCACACCTCTGGGGAATTAGCGTGTTTGTACCAAGACAACCCAATTTCCAGTGACACAACTTCCATATATAATAGCATAAATGACAGCTTACTTGGGCCTGTGATGCAGACACCAACCTGGTACACAGTCAAATAAATGCTGATGGATGTATGGGATCCCTATGATATCAGGTACACCTAAAAACTGTACAGACTGTTGCAGAATGTCCATAGGTGTGTCACCTACTTATGGCATGGTTGTCGTCAAACCTATTCTGTGTGCTGAAGTACCTGCAGGTCAGTGCAGATTGACCTTACAAACTCATGACAGACAGGTCAGTGTCACATGCCATAGACATTCAAACATACATGTCTGTGCCAATCCTGCATAACACACAGTATACATGCACATATATCCTGCAAGTACACCTCCCATAATAATGACTTAGTAGCTCTATCTGTTACATTCCTAGCATGTCTCACATCACGAAACGCACAGTCTAGTGTGTTGCCAGGCATTTACATGCTTGTCAAAACAACATAGAAATAAATGAGCCCTGCAATGTCCAGCAGAAATGGCTGCTGATAACACAGTCACTGCTGGCCACAGGAGCACATCAAAGGCCGTGAGGGTGGGATACATGTCACAAATATGTATATGTGTCCTAAATGTTCTCTACCACTCACTGGATGGCACTACTACTTAGTATACATACCAGAGGCCCATACCACACCTGGACAGTTATGGGTACACCCTGGCCATGCTGTTACACAAGAGCTGATACTGCCCCCTCACTGACATATAAAGCATGCAGTCTCCAAATGTCATCACACTCTCCATTAGGAGTTCTGGTCAGAATCCAGCAGCTGTGGCCTGCTACACATGCAGCAGTCTGTCCAGCTAACTACTACAGACCTAACATACCTCCTAAACACTTAGAGCAGGGCATCCACAACACAACCATACATAAAGTGTTGGTGGGGGAAGCCTCAGGTGACAGGGACAAGTGCCACAGTCTCCCCCTACAAACATACCCAGCTGGTACACCAGCATCAACTGCAGCAGCATGCACATCCAGATAGAAAGGATGTATGACACACACATCTTCTTGTCAAGTCACTGACCCCAACACACACTGTTAAAAAGTACACTGCTACAGAATTTGAAGGTCTGTTAACAATGGGTACACATAGCATGAAGTACTGTGAAAAAACACATCAATCCATACATTGGACAGTATCTCTACATACCCTTTATGATGCTGTAGATCCCACAACTTGATAATATCCTACTCACAGGCCAGGAAAAGGGAGGAGGCCTACATGAAGCCCTTAATTATAACACTGTGTTGCCATGTCATTGGCTAATGATAACGCAACCCAGCTGTTCAGGATGCTAGTAGCAAGTGGGAGTCACTGACTGCTGCACAGGCAATCACCTATTCCTGAGCATTACCTACAAAAGGCAAGCAGCTGCCTATGGTAAACAACTCTGACACCTTTTTCTTGAAGACAGGGTACCATTTCCTAGGAGACCACCACTTGATTTCTTCCACAAAGGAGTACAGTAGTATACCAGGTATGTTGCACAATTACACATGGAATTGAATGCAGATGTGAGGATGTAGTCATGGGATATAGGAATCTCAAAAGTAGGTTTCAACATTTAATGTAATGACATGTTGCTGTTATTCTGCTGTCCAGCACTTATGGCCATTACGTATGACTCTGTCAGCACTGACATATATCATATCTCTGTCCCCTGAGTCACCACAGCAATGGTCAGCTCACATATCACTGATAATGGAATGTATGTTGTACAATAGTGACTGTAAGTAGTGGTCGATACAGCTGGCATATCACATCATGTACTGTCAGTAAGCCCCTCTCAGTGTCTGAATGTCATACACACTTAGTTCAAGGATTGTCCTGATGTCCATGAACATTCCTGATGTAGTCTTCCTAGGTCCCTGTGTACTCCACAATTGTATCTCATTGCCTGACACCTACAGCTAGCATACCTGGTGACTCCCTGCTGCAGGACAGCAGGTCATAGGCAGTAGTACCGGGGAAAAACTGGCTCAGCCTCAGCAGCAGTGGGCACACAGGAGCCATACAATGTAAGGGAATGATTAAAGTAGCAGATATTAATGTATCATTGATATATTCCAGGGGTGTGGCATGTCACACACACATTCCCCAAACACTGGGGACAACTGGCATTTATTGCCCAACTGCTGTATAGAGGTCCACATTTGTCTGGCAGGGGGTCTACATCTATCAGGCATATGTACACATTCGGCAGACATATGGGTACAGCATATGTCAGACGCCTACCAGGAGGACACCCCACACCAGATATGCAGTGCCCTCTATTATTGTGTAGCACATATGTTGCTGGTGTGTCCTCATGCACCTGTAATAGCACTCACCTATTTGTTGGAAGTAGTCCAGATGACATGCTACTGTAATGTTGCCCATAGGGGACACACAACAGTCGATGGCAGTGGTGGTATTACAGTCGATGGCAGTGATGGGTGCAGACACATACCAACACATTTTGTCACAGCACCAGGCCATAACTGGTATCCTTGGTACCATATGAGGTTACGTGGCATATGGGCCCTAAGCACCCATATGCCTAGGCTGGCTGTTAGCCCACGTGCATGCATGCCAGTACCTGCTACCTCAGTCCAACAGGGACACAGGTGCTATTCCAAGGGTGTAAGTGTAGTTAACCATCCATTGATGAGGTTCTGCCTGCAATGGTGTTAACAGCTAACCTGCCTGATATGGACAGGGTGACCATTCCACAGCAGGGTGAGTGCATGGTACACACATCTGAGCTGCCAACAAGCATAGTTGCTGCCACACACTGGGTTGATGGCATGTGTGTGTGTGTGTGTGTGTGTGTGTGTGTGTGTGTGTGTGTGTGTGTTAACAAACTGGGGCATGAGTTGCACCTGTGCAGTAGTCTCATCATTGTGGTTTCTGTGATTACTTTGCATGCCATACTGAGCTCACCCCTGCAGATTATGTATGACACCGGGTAGACTGTTGGCCTTATAGGCTATCATTCTATGGCAGATGTTTGAGGCCCTGATATTGCCTGGTGGGGAAACTCATTGATGTCCCCAGCTGCTGCATATGCTGTGTGATGTGATTGCCAAACAGGGAATCATAGTCAAAACAGGGCCTTATTGGGGGATTACAGGGATGTTTACATCCCATGTCCCCCTGATGGCATGCCCATATGTATGTCTTGGGCCACGTAGCAGTATTACTTTACAACAGATGCAACCTTGTAGTGATAGGTCTTGGTGCCAAACACCTTTATCCACAGATCCCTATTGACCAATTGTGTACCTAGGATGTATTTAGTACTGTGATAATATGTGTGGACATCAGTCTCCTCAAAGGGGTTGATAATGGATGTTATGGTATGAAGCCTGAGTCCATTTATCTGTTAAGAGTCATCTATTTGTGTGAGACACTCCTAGGAAGATGTCCACAGCATTAGGGAATCTGGTGATGACACAAAGCATACAGTCATCCCCAGACATGGTTGGACATGGGGTAATGGGTGTTCCCTGCACCTCAGGGGTGTGCATCACGCATAACAGAGGGCAGTACACAGAACAACAGGTTACTCTGCTAGATATGGGTAAACCGTTTGGGGAGGATTCTCCTATGTGACATAGGTGGGTCATGTCTTCACACCACTGTGATACCTCAATTGTAACATATGGGGTGATGTATATATGGAAGTGTTATATCTATAATGGGTAGGTGGGTTATGCTGTCACAGGGTTTGTCCAGGTCAAGGTCGACAGTTTATAGTGTCACCCCCCGTGTCCATGCATATGGTGACTGTGTCATACAGGTCGACCGAGTGTAACAGACATGACCCCTTCCTGGACAATGCCTAACTGTCCATGATGGAGTGTGTGCAGGTCACCAATGTCATGGCTAATGGTTCCAATATAAACTGTGCCATGGCCTTGTAGAACAGCATAGTTAGGATGCTTGGTGTATCATGTGACTGAGTGGTGTACACCACACTATACTCTGGAGGGGTGACATTACTTGTCCATCAAATGGCTGGGATAATGGCAGTGGGCAGCCCTTCTTTGAATACAATACCCTATGGTGTTACAAGGTTATGGTTTGGGCCATGTAGGATGCTCCCTGTGATGTGGTTGTGTCCCATTGCAGATGTATACCATGACATTCAGCTAACAGTGGTGAACCATTCCCTACATTTAGGAGACAGGTGCATTTGTGTAGACATCATTAGATGGTGAAGAGAGGGGGTTGTGCCTACACCAACTGTGTCAGCCATCCAGTATGCCATACCAATAGCACTGGTATAGCTGGTGTCCATGACCACCACAAGTGAGCAGATTCAGGTGCACCCTGTGCTGTTGCAGACATATGTGTAGTAGGGGAGATGACTGTCTGTAGTGAATGTAGACAAAGTAAGCTCATTGTTTGTGGTGCAGGTGTGCAGGAATGATCCTATTCTCACATACAAGCTAAGGAGACATTGCTCCAGAATGGGCAACTGCCCCTACTTTATGTCATACAGTGGTATGTCATCCCTGTTATGGACAGTATTCATTGCAGATGTCCGCCAGACAGGTGTACATATCCTAGCAGATGAAGGTGAATGCCTGTAGTGTATAGTATACTATATGCATCTATTGAAATGCACATATAGCACTTGTGTGTATGTGTGCCTATTGCTGGCAGTCTTTGATGAGGTGTTGGGGGCTGTGTGGCTGTGTATACACCTCCCCAGGAGAATGTAGTACACATTGGAGGTGTATGTGTGGTTGACCATAGCTAGACAGGTACTGTGGGAGATGGTGAGTGCAAAAGTGACCACTTGATGTT
Organism: Protopterus annectens; assembly: GCF_019279795.1. Lineage (NCBI taxonomy): Eukaryota > Metazoa > Chordata > Ceratodontiformes > Protopteridae > Protopterus > Protopterus annectens. Next base: position 408,355,740 of record NC_056739.1, read on the forward strand.
AGTGTTGTTATAGATAATGACACTATAGGTATGCTGCAGTGGTAACCTCTGTTGTATATTGTCAACTGCACTACACCTTCTACTCATGTGGAGGTAGCCACTGGCTGCACTGAGGTGTTTGTAATTGGACTGATGACATCTCTGCAGGCAGCTGTGTGCTGTCATGGGTATGCCTTACAATGCATGTTACAGTAATTGAAGTGACCTAGGTTCAAGATACAGACACAACTCCTTATACAGTTGATGATGTCCATATAGGCAGAATGGGATTACTTGTGCATGTGTTGACCTGCAGCTAACTGTCATCTGCATAGGTGTGTTCTCTCAGTGGTGAACCAGCCATGCAGTGTCCCCAATGCATCTTATTGGCTGTACAGTGTGGAGGTGTTTATGTGTCTCATATTTACTGAAGCACCATGTCTAATGCCATTGCTGGCTTCCCCTTTATGTTCTGAATGTATGTTAGGATGCTTGACCAGGTAAGGCTGGGGTGCTCTCTGCAGATATGAACCATAAGGATAGGGTTTCACTCAGGACTAATCTTTCGTTCTTTCCTAAGGTCCCCTCCGAAAATAATTTGAATCAATCCATTGATCTGCCAGTTTTTTTTCCAAATTATTCCAACAAGGCTGCACAGATATCTGCAGTTTCCATGGTTAAGAATATCTGCAATGAGGTCTGAGTCATTTATATACCTCTACCATTTAGCAGCATGGCCTTCAATGTGTACTGCACTGACAGTTATATGTTGGTATTCATAGGTTCATAGGTTCATACTAGGCTATCTGCCCGAGGGCATTTACAAGCCTAGCCCATAGTTTTGTGGCTTACGCCACTCCTTTAGTATGGGGAACTATACCCATTATTTTGCTGTGCCTCTGTTGAGCAGTGACACTGAGGTAATCCCTGGGGTATATCTGCGATCTCCCATCCATTGGTCAAGATTTCTCTTGAACAAGGCCAGCGAGGTGCTCTGCCTCACATATACCGGGATTTTATTCCACAGCATAGGGAGTCTTTGGGTGATGAATCTATCCCTCCAGCACGTCCTATTAATAGCCGTGTCGAGGTTTAAGTCTCCGCCCTTGTGGCTCTGACGGATCTAGATTTTTGAGGTGAAGCATATTCATCAAATCTGGGTTTGACATGGCCTTGTATGTTAGGCAAAGGTCACCTCTGAGCAGCGTGTCGACTGAATAGAGCTGGGGTTCTTTCAGTCGGGCAGCATAGGACAGATGTTTGAGACCCTTTATCCTTTTGGTGAGGAACTTTTGTGGCCTCTCCAGCTGCTGCAAGTGTCGGGTCAGATACATTCCGAATGGGGCATTGTACTCAATCATTGGTCTGATGAGTGATGAGTATAGGGAGACTATGACCTCCCTTGATCTAGATGAGAATCCCTTCATGATAAGGTGGGCAATGTAGAAGGTCTTCCTAACTACTTTAGCTACATGGGTGTCGAATGACAGACTACTATCAACCTGGGTCCCCAGGTCCCTGATAACTTCTTCTGTGCTCAGTGGATTGCCACCTATTTGGTAGCTAGGGGTAACCTTGTTTTTCCCGAAGGGTATGACTATGCATTTTTGGCATTTAACTTTAGGCCATGGCTCTGGCACCAGTTTTCTGTAAGTATTGATTACCTCATCATAATTACTAATGAGGTCAGTATGGGACTACCAACAACCAGAGCCAGACCTGTGAAGACAGATGGAGGCCATCACTTGCAGAGCATCATGGTCTGTTTATTATATCATCCCACAATCACAGGTACTGGTACACCAAGAGTATCACACAATGAAAGGGGCACATGTTAAGGCCAACCATTTCGTGATTGTATTGCGCCATCTGTCAGGTCAGGTGTCAGTAGAATGCTGTTTAAGGTTGGGACATGCCTGCCTGGGACACAATCAGTGTGTTCACTCCTGTCTCACTGCATATAGTCTAGGACTATACATGTTATGCCAGGAACACTTACAGGTACTGGGACAGACTCATGACAGTACCGGTTGTTGAGCAACAGTGGTGCATATGCAGTATGGTGGAGTGTGTCACCTGCCTTAACCTTGATGCAGGTGAGGCTGGTTTGCATGGTACTGTGTTTGACATGAGTGGGGTGTGCTTTCTTGAAAGAGGGCAGCCTGTGGAAGACAAACATGTTTTTTCAGCAGATAATTTTGCTGTCTCATATGTGATTCTGGCTTGTTGTGCTGGTAATGCTTACAGAGTTATGCTCACATATATGGGGTAAATGTTGAAAGACTGAGCACAACATTGCTATCTAGGCATGCCACAGCCCACCTGTGGCAAAACGGTCAGATACAGAGTGGGTAAGTACTGAATCTGGGATGTCTGCATGCAACAGGTGTTGAAGGCCATAGATAACATTTGTGGGTGTTAACCTTTCCACTTGCTGCTGCTGTCTGCATAGGTACATTCCAAAATGTCCATGCTGATAATGTATTGTAGTAATGACTGAGGACTTAACAGAGGTAATGTCCACTTTTTGCTGGGATGCAGTCCCTTATGCGATGTGGTAAAGCATGCACAAGCCTTTTCTTACTGCTGCCACTACTTGTTATCTGAATGTGACAGTGTTATCCTCCTGAGTACCCAGGCCTGCCAACACTGTCTGTGTGTTAATGGCATAGCCGTTGATGTGAGACATAGTGTGGACATGTCCATGACATATGGTATGATGGTACTGTTGTCTGCATTCAGCTTGAGTCCAGGACATTGGCACCATTCCATACCAACTGTATGACTCCATAGCACTATGTTAAAGGCAGTTTGTGTGTCTATTTATTTATTATTTTATTTTACATTTGTTTACTGGGATTGTCCAACTGAGCTGAAGAGACCTTTTTCAGCGGAGGCCAAGGGAGAAAAGCTCCAGCATATTATACAATTTTCATTATAAATTAGCATTAAACAGCAATGTTACAGGATTATTACAAGGTATTAAGTAGCAGTACAATGTTATATAGTGTCAATAATCAGGAATATAGCATAACTTTCAAGATGTATAAAAGGAAATATGTCATTAAGATGAGTATAGTTTTTGCGGTAAGTGGTTACAAAAACCCGGTTTTATCATAATGTAGTTGCATGAAGGCAAGACAATTACAACAGAATGTTTCTTTGAGGCAATTTGCTTAATAGATTTTAGAAGACAGTAGAAAGAGTAGTCAAGGAAGATTAGAGAGAGCTAGTGAGAAGAGTGAGTTAAGAGCAGAAAGAAGATTAAGGTATGAGAAGTAGGGGATGTTTAAGAAGGGAGAGTGTGTCTATGACAGACAGCACACTACGTACAGGGGACACAGCCTTGGACAGTACCTACATATGTGAGTGGTGGCAGCATTCATGCCTACATACGTGTCAGTCATTGGGTGCAGCAGCTAATCACAGGACCTCCAAAGGTCTACATATTGCACACACATATGCAACACAGATTGGGTTCACCATCTTATCAAACGTGGAGTGAGTTACACATCTTCCAGTACCATGACAGTTGTCAGGACATACAATACCCTTGGGAAGTGCAACTGACAGAACTTCCCAGGGTTTGATAATATGACAGCTTATTCGAGTGACATTACCATTGCTTATGCTATCTGTCATAACATTCAGATGCATCTGATGATAAATAACTGCTTTATACAACTAGTAGATAACGTTAAGGGTATGTTTGTTGTCCTACACTCTGAGAACCTCTGTATTGCTTGAGTCATTGTCACAGGTGACACCTGGCCAAATATGGACTGCAACCTGCAGGGTGGGACACATGGTGGCCATACCTCTCTCCTCTATATAATTTTGCAAAATGTTCTGATGTTTGCCACATATGTTAGTTCCATTCCCCACGACATTGCGATTTTGTGGGATACATGTGGCAAAACATGACAGAGTAATGTTAAAGAATGATGATGTATATTGTCAGGTCAGAACACATAACCTTCAGGGGATGCATGCCAATGCACAACCTGCTATGCTGTCTACTTTTTATGTGTGTCACAGCAATATGTTAAGACTGAGCCTAATATTTGGCCTTTTTCCAACTCTTCTATATGGCTTTATTCAGGTGCCCTTCTATGATAGTTTGAGAGGTATTCTGGTGGACCTAATGCAGTCACACCACTGCAAGGGGATATACATGCATACATACACACCAACCATGTACTACCATTGTTCGGAGTACAACCCCTACCTGACTAGTTTTACCTATGTTGTTTCTCTATTCATGATACAAGCACCACAGACCCTATATAGTGTAGGTGTGTCTGCCACTATTGTTCAGGTCGTTGACATATGCAGGTGGTGTAAGGATTACCACTTGGGGTTTGACAGGCCCTAATAATGTTATAACCATCTTACCCACACACACAATGCTGCATGTTGACATGCATTGAAACACACATGCACACAGAGTGGGCACTTTTGTGTTTAGAAAACCTACCTATCTAGTTACCTACACTACATACCGACATAGGTATTGCATGCACAACAGTCGTATTGATTTATAAAATGTGTAGCTTCGCTTCTAAGGTGGATGACATCTGCAGGCCCTGAATAGGTTGCCAATATGAGAGCTAACAGGGTGGAACAGGCACACTAAATGGTATAGCCATCACACACACACACACACACACACACACACACACACACACACACACACACACACACACACACATGCATGACAGCCACACTGCTACAGAGGATATGCATACACAAACAGATACACTCACAAAGTTGGCAGTATTCAGATTATAATCCTTGGCTATCTAGTTGTCTGTGCTATAGTGCTACATACCTATCACATGCGCCATGGTGATTATCTGCTGGAGGCATACCTCACAACGTCATACGCCAATTAACCTGGAAAAAGCCTTCATTAATTGTGGGATACACTCACAAAATATAGGGACACCTTTCACATATTTCTCTTGCATACCTAGACAACTGATAGGGTAACAGATTTTGCATCAGCATAACCGTTCAGTAGGGTATGATATATGAAATGCATATGTCTGTCAATTTTTCTGACATCAACCCTCTATTATTTGACAATGATTTGACAGAAAACCCCTTTTGTATGAGACATGGAACACATATATGTGGCAAACATCTGGTCATTCTGCAATAAGTTGTACAGTGGAGTGGTACAGCCTACAGAATTTAAAATGGTGCATCTAAGGTGCATAACATCAACAGGCCTTGTGACATAATGCCATGGGGAGGGGGTCATCAGGTTTCAAAACAGTATAACCAACCTTCGCATGGATTATGCATTACTCACACATTTATACATGCAGTTGCCAGTAGTGGGATTCAAACCCCTACCTTTCTAGTTGTATGTACTATAGTGTTACACACTTATTGTGAGCACCACAGAGCTTAGATAACTGAAGAGTGTCCAAAGGTGCTTCTAAGTTGAATGACATCAGCAGCCCTTGTAAATTAGGGCAATGGGGTGTTTACTGGGTGGAACAGGCCACACAATGGTATAACCTACAAACACACAGCACAGTCACCAGTACCAAGATTAGGACCCCTACCTATTTAATAGTATGCACTATCATGCTACGTACTTACTGCAAGTGCGACAGAATTTAGATGGCTGAAGAGTGTCCAACAATGCTTCTAAGGTGAATGACATCAGCAGACCTTGTAAAGTAGGGCAATGGGGCAGTGACTGGGTGTAATATGCCTCAAAATGGCATAACCTAAAAGCACACACAGACCTACACTCAGTTGTCAGTACTGAGATTAGAACCCCTACTTACCTAACTGCATGTACTACAGTGCTATCTACTTATCGCATGTGCCACAAGCCTTATACATTTGAAGAGTGTCTGCCACTGCTGTAGGGATGGATGACATCAGTAGCTGCTGACAGGCCACGATTGTGGAGGACAGTGGTATCAGGGCCATTAAATGGGTGACCATTACACAGACATAGGCTTATTTGGTGTGTGTATACAGATGTAAGTGTAAATGATACAGAAACACACACAAGGTGGGTGATATGAGATTACAACCCATACATCACTACATTTACACAATGGAGCTCACCAAAGTACTTGCACATGCCACTGCTTGCAATTGTTGTGCAAATGTCTCCACCAGTGCATCACTCTATAGCTTTCAGGGTGTCTGTCTTTCTCTCTCACTCTGCCACGTTCTTTCTCTCTGTGTCTATCTCTCTCTCTCTCTCTCTCTCTCTCTCTCTCCCTTTCTCTGCCTGTCTATATTTTATATATGTATATTTATATGTTACCGTTATATATGTATTTATATGACACTGCACAGATGCATATATATCTTATATGTGCCACCTACAGATAGATGAGGGTAATCCGGTGTGATAGCAGTGGGGAGAGATGGATAACATGTACCAAAGGCATTTATGGACAACACAGTTCTATAGTGGGATGTGTGTTCAGACATGGGGTAAAATTGTCTAAGTGTAGAAGCATGCCCAGTATGATCTTCAATACTAAAAGTGGGACTCCAATCGAGAATTACCTGTACTCCGGTCCAGGCTTTTGTGTGCTACAGCCGATTGGTTGACGAACCTGTGGAAACAGTCCAGAAACTCAGTTATATAGGGGCTGAGGGATCTCCTGGCTGTGTGCTATCATTATTAAGTGAGTCATATCCTAGGGTGGATACAGAGTGCATTGGACTGAGCAAATATTTCCATAATATGTGTGGTATATGCTACATAGCACTATGATTTCCTGGTATGTCAGTGGCAGATTGCCTAGATTAATGTGAGGAACTGCTGACAGACATTTATTTACTGACTCCATACAGTGCAGAGAACCTATGGTAATGCAAAAATTATTCTAGTGTGCACATTCTATGTTTGTGTGGCCATTGGTTCCCCTCCCCCTTTTATGTGTCTCTTGGTCCATGTGTTCTGCAGTCACAGGCTTTGTCCACACTTATCGCTGTTATGTACTTGTAGTTATGGTGTGACTGGGGTAGACGTCGTGACATGATGCATGGAGTTATGGACTTCACACCTCTGACTGCATGTGTTTAGCAGGTTGCCCATCATTGTGCCCCATACATCTGCTGTGGTCCTCAGAAGGTTTGTATTACACTGTTACTATAAGGCTACATGTTGGCCATAGCTGTCATACTCTTACAAACATACATATGGGCAGGCACATAGATGACAGTTGTACACAGGCCCAGACATGGGAACAAGGGTCTTCATATTTCTGCTCCAAACGTAGACAGTTGGTAGAAGGTTTTGTATTAGCTTTCCTTTTCTTATGGGTATGAGGTCTGCATCTCAACTGTCTGTCACTGATGTTTCCACATCAACTAAATTTGTTTACAGAAAGTTTTCTAGGCAAATGCAAAGTTATGACAAGCAGAACAAATATAGGAGGCATAGTTGTGGACATTCTATGACTCCTTGTAATTCCAGGGGTATGGATGGTGCCCACTGACTTGTTGTCAGTACTGTCAAAGTAATGTGGCAGCCTTTACATCCTGGCAGTATAGTGACCTGTCCCACCCTGCTGTTGTACTAGGCACCATGTACGTTACTCAGAGCTGTGTACTATACATATGTGTGCCCCCCTGTCCTGTCACCATCCAGCTTTTCTGCAGTAACATATATTTCTTTTGGACAGTCTGTATAACTCCTACTGTAGGTGCAGCTGATATGCAGATTTGTTGCCATGAGCAGTCTGGAACCATGGACCCTGACAACCTCAGTCCTATAGTTAGACCAGTAGGTCACAACCACCACCAGTAAGTGCTGTGTACTTCCTGACACTATTAATCACAAACATACAGAGCACATTGACTTCTGAATATTGTAGAACTGGAGCATGTATGTCATTAACTAGTGGGTAGTATGTGGGCATGTGACCTCTGCTCCACCGGTTATTATGTGTCAGGACAGACAGGAGTGTGTGAATGCATAAACTATGTGAGCATATGTATTCCATTATTTACATGATATACCCATTTACATGGCTATTAGCATCTACATTGTCAGGCTTGGTCCACTCGTCTTGCTCTAAGGGGTTCTGTGTATACCTCTGGATTGACCAGAGTGCGTCAGACTGCCCATATTTATGGTCATATCTCTGCTCTATTCCACAGGACCATTACTGTGATATCTGTGCTACTTTACTATGATGACCTTAGGATGTCTGTCAGTAAGTGATGGCATACATGTCAATAGTAGATGTGACCTCCCACACAAAACATTTCTGTTAAGACAACCCCTGTTACAGTAGCAACAGTCTACATTTATACCTGCAATACTTACATGACATTCCCTTGCACTAAGAGGTTGCGACTATTGTTACTGAGGTATGACTCCATTCCATGTTCTGGACATATGTTAAACATATATGTATATATATATATATATATATATATATATATATTTATACAAAAATACATATCTACATACATATATATATATATATATATATATATATATATATGTGTGTGTGTGTGTGTGTGTGTGTGTGTGTACATATATATCTATATATATATCTATATATATATATATATATATATATATATATATATATATATATATACATACACACACACACACACACACACAGATATATATATCTACATGCACACACACACACACACACACACACACACACACACACACACACACACATATATATATATATATATATATATATATATATATATATATAAATATATCTACGATACATATATATATATAGATATATATATATATATATATATATAGACATAGTTATAGATAACTACATATATATATATATATATATATATACGTATACACACAACAGTAATGTTTACACATAAGGATATGGATATATATATATATATATATATATATATATATATATATATATATATATATATATACATACACACATATGTAGATATATGTGTACATGTACATACACATATATATGTATTTATATGCATCTGTATATAGCATTTTTTATATATATATATATATATATATATATATATATATATATATATATATATAGCCATATAGATCTCGCTGTACATATATAAATATATATATAAATATATATATAAATATGTATATATATATATATATATATATATATATATATATATATATATATATTTATAGGGCTGGACTTACGAAAGCTTGCATGGAGTTGTAGAGTAGAGTAAGACGTCAGACAGCCAATATGTCTGCCGAGCGATCCAGCAACAGCCGTCAGGGGCATGTGTGAGAGCTTCTAAAGCTAGTCTTGCACGGACAGTGTCATGATATGCAAATTACCTCATTTGCTGCTGAAAGCTATACAAATGAGGTAAATTTGCATTCCAGGAAACAATAACCTGTCCATGGAAGAGTAGTGTTATCTGCAGAAATGTACTCCGTTGGTAACGGAGTACTGTTCTGCAAATAGCAAAGCGGAGCTATGACAGCTCCAAATAAAGGATGCATCCAGTTGAGGAAGCATGCCAATGGCCAAATATAAGGCCATTGGTATTTCTAAATGTTTAAAATTATTAAAATCTAAAATTGTTTTGCCCCAATCTCCGATGTTTAAGCATAGCGCAGCGCCGCGCAAACGTGCGGCGCTTAAAAAAAACAAGAAAATAATTTCAAAATAGCCAAAAATAGGCATTTTCACTAAAAAGCTTATCCTGCCATGCGGGTGAATGGTAGGCCGAAGACAACATGGCCACTAAGTACTGGTTGCTAAGGGGAGGGGGGGGAGCTCAGTGTGAGAGATGCAACCAAGCATTAGTAGGCAATCCTATGCAAATGAGGATAAGGATAGTGAATCCCAATTTTCCCCAGCATGTGAGCCATGTCCCAAGAGTGAAAAGTGTAGGAGTAGGTGAGTAGTAGAGTAGAAGATAGGTGACATCATGAGGGGGTATGTCAGAAAGGCTGTATGCTTATTGGAGCACAGTGTCTTGTGTTTGCCCTGAGTTGCTCAGCATTGCAAGAGGCGTGTCTACAGTTGTCCTATTTGAAAACTGGAAATCAAAGATGTACCCGTGAAAATATCTGAAATTTCTTGCAAACGGGCACAAAGTGTGTGTGTGCGTGTGCGCTCGTTTGGGCATGTTTGTGCGGCACTGCCCCGGGTGAAAAACGAAAGGGAAAAGGAAGGAAAAGAAGTAGTAGGAAGTTAACCAAGGAGAACTAGCAGAGCTGTCAGGTGAAATATATCAGAATCAGCCAATCACATAGGCAGCAGACTAGCCCAGCACTTTAAACTCTGCAAACAGCATTCTTCCCTGTTTTTTCCCAAGAACTCTGCAACACTGCAGTATACAAAGAGGGAAAGCTTAAAAATGTTAAAGTCAGACAAAATGTTAGGGGTTGCTCTTGATATAATAAACCAACATGTGCAAGGTGCTGAGGGTGGTGATGTTGTAAATGCTGCTGAGCAACCCACAGTGAGGAGACGGAGAAGAGTGTACAGACCCAGGGTAACCTACCAGGGGCTACATGAGCTTGAGATAGTGGAGTGCTATAGGGTGGACAGTGACCTCCTGCAGCAAATTGTTGAGCTGTGCTGGCCACGCCTCACACACAGAACCAAGATAGGGGAACCCATCCCAGTGGATACCAAGGTATGCGTTGGCCTAAGAATACTAGCTACAGGTACCTTCCAGAGACCAACTGGTGATATGATGGGGATTTCACAGGCATCAGCATCCAGGGTCCTGCACCAGTTCCTGGATGCCATGTCAGCACATGTCGGTGAGCACTTATATTTCCCCAATTCCCATGAGGTGTTGGTCAGCAATATGCATCTTTTCCACCAAATAGAAGAATACGCTGAGGTAGTGGGTGCAATAGACTGCATGCACATACACATCAAAGCACCACCTGGTGAGTGGGGTAGGGTCTACATCAATTGCAAGGGCTTCCACTCCATCAACTGCCAGGTCTTGTGCGATGCCCAGGGCATAATAATGAATGTGTGTGCTGGCTGCCACGATTCCCACATCTGGCATCTGACGCAGCTGTACAAGAGATTTGCCAGTGGGGACATCCCTGACGGTCACCTAGTGGGGGATGCTGGATACACTGGAGTCGTGGCTGATGACACCCATCAGGAATGCACACACACCCAAACAAGAACTCCATAATGAGGCACACGCACAAACAAGAAACATTATTGAGCGTGTGTTTGGGATGCTTAAGTCATGGTTCCAGTGCCTGGACACATCTGGTGGAGCCTTGCAGTACTCACCAACTACTTGTACCCAAATTGTCATAGTATGTGCCATGCTACACAATATGATCCTGTGAAAACAGCTGCAGCAGGAACAGCATGGGGCAGGGCCAAACAGCCTCCCACCATTGCCAAGGCCTGCACAGGCACAGCGTGACTCGGAGGAGGAACAACCTGAGCCTGTCCCAGTAGGCAGAAGGAGGCGTGCCCAGTATGCCCTGGCCTTGGCAAAAAGGCAACACATAGCACATACACTGACTCAGTAGGAACCCTGGAAATGACAACTCTCTCTGACTTGCACATACAGTAAAAGGGATGCCTAACTTGACACTACCTGTTTTCAAACATGTATAGGGAGTGTACTATGTCCATCTGACATAGGCAGCCCTGCAGCACCACCTGAGGCATGAGTGCCCTATTTTAAGCAATATAAAGCACTGTTAAGCACATTTTACTAGTATTGAGCATATTTAAATTCAATTGCTCATAGATGTGCACCACGCTAACCAGTGCAACGTCGGGCAACATTGAGCAATGTTGGGCAAAGTCAGGCAAACTTGAGCAAATTCCGGTAAACATGTTCACACCTGCTTTACTGTTCCTTAAGCAGTCTGGTCTGCCCAGCAGGAAAATAAAAAGCAGTGACAGGGCTCGAACTTAGGATACTGTGCACTATAGTCACAGTACTGAAACACTAAGCCATGACAGCATTTCACTGGCACAGACACAACTTAACTCACTCACACATACCAGTTGGGGGGGGTCACATACCTAACAGTCACAGCCAGCAGGACAAATGTAGACAAATGCAAACACAAACAAATGCTGTATCATGACCTCTGAAGAGGCATATGAGTAACCTCCCCCCAGGCCTATGCAGACAGATAACAGCAGGCCAGGCAGTGTGATGTGGGTTGGGTAGGCTATGAAGTCACAAACTAATATGCGTGTTATTAGAAGCTAAGGTCTGTAGTACAGTGGTATGCCTCAAGCCAGTACAATAGGCAACAGTACAGACTGAAATTGAGTATCTGACATAGCAGTGCAGGCCTAGCAAATGTGTATAAGTGTCAGGTGAACCCTTCATCTTATGTACACCCACAGTAACAATCAGGTGTGCCCCCTGCGTAGAAATGTACAAATAATAGCTGTCCCCACTGTATGTAGAATGACTCATGGAAGCCCTGCAGGCACACTGTGCTTCCTGTCGATGTACAACACAAAGGTGAGCCCTGAAGTAAAAATCAACTTGATTTTCACACACATATAGTATATATGCTGGGCATGCTCACACACTTAACAAATTTAGCAAATTTCAGTCAGCAACATACTGAAAGGTCATCACACACTTAGGCCATGTCTGAGTACAGCAGTGGGCCACACATATCTGGCAGTTGCAGTTCTTTCTCCAGACACTTCTCACTATTCACCAATCCTGCCTTGTGCACACACTGATATGAAAACAGACCCATATAATATATTGGACACCTGTCATACTCAAACTATGTACTACAAGTACTTAAGTTGTTCAAAGAAAGAGGAAAACCAAAGAAGATCAATAATTCTCCGATCAGTATCATCAAGAAACAATGAGCACTCCTAACATTATTCAAGCCATGGTCAAAGAGTCCATAGAGAACCATGAAGCTTTCTTTCGCTATGTCTTAAATATCAATGGAAACTCATATATGTTCTGAGTCAGTGCAAACTGTAAATGAATACATGTACATGACTGACATTGCCAACATCTTGTCAGACAGGTTCATACATATTTACCCCCTTCTCTCTGACAAAAGGGCCCATTATCATACCTGGAGATTGTGAAAACCCAGAAATCACATATACAATGGTTAAACAGCTCTTTCCAAACCTAAAAACATGGCGTGTATGGGATAACATGGTTTCCCTGGCTGTGTCATATGTGAACTCCAAAACAAACAGACCCTGCACCTGAACAGTCTGTTGGTACTCACAGTCTGTACAGGATATGAAACTGTTGAATGGGTTACAGCAACGTTGGGCACACTCCACGAGTGTTGGTGCACAACAGACCATGGGAACTATTGTCTTATAAGCCTAATAAGCCTGATGTGCAAGGCCATGGAGTCCATCATGATGGAACTCATAAACAGAGCTACTGAGAGCCTACAGACACCCAGCTCTACCCATTTTGGTTTGGTCAGGGGCAGATCATGGTTCCTAAACCTGCTAGACAGTTTTCAAGGCAGTCACCCAGGACATGCATCAATGAAATGAGCTACACACAGCCTACATATACCTTGAAAAGTCCTTTTCCAACATCCCATACACGTCATATCCACAAAATCAACAACTTGTGCATAAACACATATGTCATCTGATGGACTGCCAACTGGGGCACAGATAGATCCCACAAGGTAAGAATTGTGGTCTCCTGTTCAAGCTGGTAACAACTGCTGTCCCCCATGGGTCAGTCCTGGGACCCCTCCTGTCTGGTGTATACTTTTCAGAAATACAGTCAAACAAGAGGGCTATGTTTAGCAAGGTTTGTGGATGACTGCAAAAAGGTTGTCATAATCAATGTTTGGGACAACAGAGACATCTTTAAAAAGGGTCTCAGTAAGACAGATGTGGTGTCAAACTTATGGGCTCAAGCTACAGTCATATAAACACCACGTAGGTGCCAACAACCTAAATATGGAGGTAATAATAAGGGATCTATGGACACATGTGGATAGTCATCACTACTTCCAGAAACACATTCACAAAGTGGTTAGAAAATCATGCTATATGTTCCCACAAACTGTCAAGGTCTTTGCATGTAGGTCAAAGGAGGTTCCCTCTACTCATCAGTCATCAGACCCATCATAGAGTACCACAACACACTTGCAATGAATCTGACTAGGCACCTTCAGCAGCTGGAAAGACCACTGACGTACCTCAACAAGAGCATTACTGGCCTCACACAGTTGCCCCATGCAACAAGACTGAATTTAACTCAATCTGTACTCTGTTGCTTACTGTCTACTCAGGTGATCTGCCCAACAGACAGGTCCATGTCCAATGCAGAATGGATGTACATGTGCTATCTGAAGTAACCCCAAGTTCACTGTACTGCATGCTCTAGGGATATCATCATCACAAAAATAAATAAAACATGTTGGAGGGATACATTAATAACTCACAGACTTCCCTTTCTTTGGAACATGGTCCCTCCCAACCTACATTAAGCTGAGTCCCTCACTGACACTCTTCCAGAGGAGCCTTGATGAGTGTATGTGAAACTGAACTGTCACACCATGCATCACTTCCTCAGCTCTACTACACAGAGGCCTAGGGAACTAACTCCATGGGTGGTGATAGCTGCACACTGTGGCCATACTAATATATGCCTTCAGGCAGATAGCCTATTACCTACACACACACACACACATATATATATATATATATATATATATATATATATATATATATATATATATATATATATATATGGGAACACTTCACATAATCAAGTTATTAAAATCTCGATTTGCATATGGTCGAGACCATATGATCGAGATTTTAATAAATCGAATGTGTAGTGTTCAAATAACACTACTTACCTGAATACATTACGTGCACAAAGAGGCAAGTATTGTTGCATGCCTTGTGTGTACGTAATGTATTTTTTGTTTCGTGGTATTGGCAGGAAGTAAAGAAATCTTCCGTTTTGCGCGCATACAGCGCAAGACCGGAGATTTCCCATCTCCCCACTGTAGCGATCTTGGAGTTGGTATATTTAAGTAGGGGGTGTGTGGGGGGCACAACCCCCCACATGGGGGGTGCAGGGGGGCGAAGCCCCCCTGCAAAAGTGAAGCTTGTGTTTTTTTTTTGTTTTAATGGTTTCCCTTCAGAAGTTCGAGTTTCCGAAACTCGAGCTTTTGGATTCGGTTATTTGTAGTTCGAGATTTCGGAAGTTCGATCTTCTGAAGTGAATCCATATATATATATATATATATATATATATATATATAGGGGGAACACAGTATAATTAGCCAAAGATGGATAGGCAGAGATGTGTGTAAGAGGGTGACCATGACAGGGTGCCATTCAGGACTGTCCCACCCAGCACACATCCCAATGGCCCAAAAGACATGAGGTCCACATCTCACCCAGTGTACATAACAGCCACCAGTATCTGTAAGCATCACAGTGTATGTGGCCCATGTGCCTGCTGTACAACATGATTGTACAATGAAGTACACATCTACTATCTGTAGACATGTACCTGTCACATAGTCTACTACATACCTATGAACCTATCTTCAATAAGGCATATGTTAGCCTAGGCAAGTTGTGCAGCTTTCACCACCCCATTGGTTAGTCTCCCAAGCCCTCGTTCTAATAGTTAGTACCCTAATCCCCTTTCTAGTGGGGCTGCTGATGTGATGGCTGGCGTGAATTATCTGTTTCCCATCCACTCATTAAGGTTCCTATTGAAGAGTGTCAGCAAGGGGCTATGTCTGATGTACATTGCGACTCTGTTCCACAGTAAGACAAGTGTCTGGGATGGTACTCTATCCCACCAGCATGTTGTATTCATTGTTGTGATGATGTTTATATCCCTGGAGTGTGTAGGGCAACTCAATTTTATCTGTAGATGGAGCATGCTCAGCAGTTATGTGTTGGACATGGCTCTGTATGTTAGACAGAGTGTGCCTCTGAGTAGGCGGTACTTAACGAAGAACAGATTTAGTTTTACCAGTTGGTGAGGTACCTCTGTGGTCTTTACAGCTGCTGGATATGCGTAATCGAGTACATCCAAAATGGTGCATTGTACTTAATGATGGGTCTGATGACTTAAGAGTAGAGGGCCACCACTACCTCTTCGGATCCTGATGCAAACCCTTTGTTGATTAGGTGGGCCACATAGGATTTCCCAATCACTTTGGCAACATGGTTGTCAAAGGAAAGATGACTATCTACTTGTGTCCCCAGATCCCTTATTATCTTGTCAGTTTTAAGGGGGTAACACCTATATGGTTGTTTGCGTGTACTTTGTTTTCACCAAAGGGGATCACTATGCATTCCTCCACATTGAGCTTGAGGCCATGATTCTGACACCACACATCTTTCTCATATAGTCCCTTCTGGAGAATATTTGTGACATCCGGGGACTCTGTTATGGCAAACACTTTACAGTTCCCAGCAAACTTAGTCAACCACAACCCTCCTGTGTTGGCATGTATATTTGAGAAGTTTATACCAAACAGGAGGGACCCCAGGACTTGACCCTGGGGGCCACCAGTTGTTACCGGTGTAGAGTCTAACATGTAGCCAGCAACTCTTAGTTTGTGGAATCTATCTGTGAGCCAGTTTGCAATCCATCTTGTGATGTATGGATTCATGCCCAGGTTGGTGAGTTCATCTATGATACCTGACTGGGGAATGGTGTCAAAGGCTGTAGTGAGGTATAGGTAGGCTGTGTTGAGCTCATTTCAATCATCTGTAGCCTGGGTAATGGTCTCAAAGAAATCGACCCAATTCAGGAGGCATGACCTGCATATGATGAAGCCAAACTGGGTGTGCTCAACTTTGTGAGGTTCACAATCTCTTTATTGTTGACTTCCATTATGATTGGCTCCATTGCCTTAAAGAGCAGGCTTGTCAGGCTCATAGAGCATGAACACCAAGGGGGTTTTGTGGCCCCACCCCTGTGGAGTGTGAAGAATGTTACTGTGCAACATTCTATGGGTACATAGCCTGTACAGAGCATGTAGAGAGAGGTGTAGGTATCCTTGATTAATATGGATACATCCCCACCCTATGTGCTATGATCCAGGTCCTGATGCTGGAAGGTATGGAATGAGTAGTATCCTGGTAGTGCTAGTGTGCTCTCTGGAGCCTTGAACTAGGTTTCTGTTACTGCACAGATATCAATATTCTCCATACTGAGATGTGCCTCGAGTGTGTGCATCTGGAGGCTGAGACTTCTGGCAATGAGTAGCATTTAGATAACTTTGTGGTTATTTGTGTTGGTTATGGAGTTTGGTTTGTCCTGAGTGACCGGTGTTCCACACCTGAAGTCAATGGCTCATTGGTCCAATCTGACCATAAGCTAATTACCCTACATATCGACATTCTGGACCCACCCCCCATTAAGGAAACCATGTTAAAAATGTCTCCAAAGCCAACGTCATGCTTCTTAAGACAGAAGTGCTGAACTTCAGGACACCCATGCAGATGGACAATACTGTTATAACTACTGAATCCTTCACAATTGCACTTTATAAGCACTTACATGAGTGTATGCATCGTGCTATCCCAAACAGAACCAAGACACTATCCTCCAAGAAAAGGAAGTCAATCTGGTGGTCCCCTGCCATAAACAAATTGTACAACAGAAGGAAGAAACTGTTGCAAAAGAGGGTAAAATCCCATGAGTGAAGGAACTCCCTGGTCAGCCTCAGGAAGAAGCTGTGATCCCTGACAAAATCCTCCAAAGCTTGTTATGAAAGCAAAGTCAACACTGATTCTAAAGACAACCACAAAGCATTCTATAGCTATGTCAAGAATCTCAATGGCAACAGTCAGATCTGCTCTGAGTTACAGAACAATGGCACTAAATATACAGACCCAACTGATATTACCAACAGCCTGGCAGATAGGATCAGTGCTAACTTTACCCCACTCTCACCCATGAAAGAGCACATCTCTATACTGGAAGAATGCAAAGTTGCTGTCATCATGGCTGCTCAGGTAAAGATCACTCTCCAAAGCCAGGAACACAGCATCCATGGGACCAGATTACATCCCAGGCTGCATTCTACATGAACTACAGAATGAACTGGCACCGCACCTACATACCATGTTCAGTCATAGCCTCACCTCAGGCTTTGTGCCTGCTAAATGGCGCACAGTGATGGTTATCCCACTACACAAGGGGGAGCCACCACAGACCCCAGGAACTAGCACCCCATTAGCCTGATGAGCCTGGTCTGCAAGGCCATGGAACGTATCATCATGGAACTTATAAACAAATACACTGGTAATCCACAAACTCTGGACCACAACCATTTTGGGTTTGTAAAAGGCAGATCATGTCTCCTAAACCTGATAGATGTCTTTGAAGCAGTCACCAAAGCCATAGACAAGGGTAGGGTGGTTCACACAGCCTAGCTAGATCTTGCCACGGCTTTCGACACCATACCCCACTCTGGAATTATGGATAAACCCACTAAACTAGGTATAAATTCATATGTCACAAGATGGGTTGCCAACTGGCTGACTGACACAACCCACACTGTGAAAGTAGCAGACTCCAATTCTGACTTCGGACCAGTGACAATTGGAGTACCACAGAGTTGAGTCCTGGGTCCTGTCCTGTTTGGTATCTACTTCCCTGAAGTACAGGTTAACATGGAAGGTCTCTGGCTAATGAATTTCCCAGATGACTGCAAACTAGGAGCCATAATAGAGACTACTAATGATGTGGACATCCTACAAAAGGGCCTCACTGAGACAGATGCCTGATGTCAAACCATGGCCTCAAGCTCAATGCCAAAAAGTGCATTGTCATCCCCTTTGGTAAAAACGCTGTATCCATGAACTACAACATAGGTGGTAGTATACTTAACACTGAAAGTGTGATAAGATACCTTGGGACACAGGTGGACAGTATACTCTCCTTTGATAATCACATCGCCATAGTAGTCAGGAAATCCTTCTACATGGCACACCTCATCACAAAAGGTGTCTCATGCAGAATAAAAGCGGTCATTGTTCCCCTCTACTCATCACTCATTAGATCCATTATAGAGTACAATGCCCCTTTTGCTATGTACCTCACAAGACATCTACAACAACTGGAAAGCCTTCAGAAATACCTCAGAAAGAGGATTAGAGGCCTCAAATACATGCCATACACAGACCATCTCAAAACACTACGGCATTACTCTGTCGCATATCGCCTACTCAGAGGTGATCTCTGCCTAACATACAAAGCTATGTCAAACACAGAGCTGTTGGACATGCTCCACTTAAAGAAATCCCAATCCCTCCGAGCGTCGGCCCCAAAACCCAGACTGAAATACTAAAGGAGGGGGTGTATCCATTTTCATAAAGGATACCCCCACCTCCAGGTTAGTGGCACAGCACAAGGCCTTGGAGACTATGCAAGTGCAGCTAACATTGGGCAAAGCTGCTTATCAGATCGTAGCCTGCTACAGATCACATACCTTGTCTCAGGACCCTCCTCAGTATTCCTGAGAACACTGGGAAATATAAAGGTCCTACCAAACACCATGATATGAGGAGATTTCAACTACCCAAACACTGACTGGGAGAATTACTCGAGTACAAAGTCCTTTTCCCCAATGCTGCCTAGAGTTTATAAACTCAAATGGCCTGGAGCAGCTGGTCACCATGCCCACTAGAGGTGACAACATACTGGACCTGATCATCACCAACATGGGGGATCAGTGTTCCACACCAGAGGTAAACCCCTCGCTGGTAATATCAGATCATGAAGTAATCACACTGGACATCCACATCCCGACACCCCCCCCCCCAGTCAACAAAACCACTGTGAAAAACTTTTCAAAAGCAAACTTCACACTTCTCAAGACCGAAGTGGAAAGTTTCAAAGTCCCCTTGCTACAGGATAATGCTATCCAATCTGCAGAATCCTTTACAAGTGCATTCTATGAGCATCTACAGGGATGCATGGATCGAGCCATCCCAATCAAAACCAAGACTCACTCTTCCAAAAAGAAGAAACCAATCTGGTGGCCCTTGCCCATAAATAAGCTATACAACAGAAGGAGGAAACTAACACATGATAGAGCAAAATTCCAAAAAGGAAAGGCATCACTGATCATTATTAGCAAGAAACTACGATCGCTCATAAAATAATCCAAGTCCAGTTTCTAAAGAAAAATTGCCAAGGAATCTAAAGACAACCACAAAGCCTTCTTTAGCTATATCAAACATTTAGGTGGCAACTCTCAGATATCCTTTCAGCTACTGTAAAATGGCAAAAAATACACTGAACCAACTGACATTGCCAACATCCTGGTGGACAAGTTCAGTGCAAACTTCACTCACCCTCTCCCCCAAAAGGGCCCGTGTCCATCCCAGAAGAATGCAGAACCCCAGACTTCATGGACATGCAGGTAAAAACAGCCCACTCCAAAGCTAAGAACACAGCATCAATGGGACTGGATGGTGTCCCAGGCTGCGTCTTACACAAGCTCCAAAAGGAACTAAACCCTCACCTACATTCACTGTTCAGACTCAACCTTAGCACAGGCTGTGTACCCAAAGAATGGCATACAGCAACAGTCATCTCACACCACAAAGGTGGTGCCACAACAGAACCTGGGAACTATCGCCCTATAAGCCTGACCAGCCTGGTCTGCAAAGCTATGGAGCGAATTATCATGGAACTCATAAACAGAGACATTGGAAACCTCCAGATGCTGGACCCTACCCAATTTGGCTTTGTTAAAGGCAGATCCTGCCTCCTAAACCTAGTTGACTTCTTTGAAATAGTTACCAAGGCCATAGATGAAGGGAAGATAGTCCACACAGCCTACCTGAACGTCCCTAAGGCCTTTGACACCATTCCCCACTCCGGCATCATAGACAAGCTTACCAGTTTGAACATTAACCCCTATGTCATGAGATGGGTGGCCAACTGGCTCACGGATAGAACACACATGGTCAGAGTTGCAGGTGCCATGTCCGACTAAACCAGTCACAAGTGGCATCCCACAGGTCTCGGTCCTGGGACCCCTCCTGTTCAGTATATACTTCTCTGAGGTACAGGCAAGCAAGGGAGGACTATGGCTGACCAAGTCCCTAGCTGACTGTAAACTGGGGGCCATAATCGACTCTCTGGCTGACATAGACATCATCCAGAAGGGTCTTACAGAGACAGATACCTGGTGTCAAAACCATGGCCTCAAGTGAATGGCAAGAAATGCATAGTCATCCCCTTTGGAAAAAACAAAGTGCCCACAAATTACCACATAGGTGGTAATCCACTAGGTACGGAAAAAGTAATTAGGGGCCTGGGGACCCAGGTAGATAGTAACCTCTCCTTTGATAATCACATTGGCAAAGTGGTTAGTTATTCCTTCTATGTAGCTCACCTAATCATGAAAAGGTTCACCTCTAGATCAAGAGAGGTCATTGTGCCCCTCTACTCATCACTCATTAGGCCCATAATAGAGTACAATGCCCCATTTGGTATGTACCTTAATTGGCACATGCAACAGCTGGTAAGACCACAGAAGTACTTCACCAAGAGGATCATAGGCCTCAAAGAGATGTCCTATGCAGCTCAACTAAAGAAACTCCAGCTCTACTCGGTTGCTTACTGCCTGCTCAGAGGTGATCTATGCCTGTCGTATAAGGCCTTGTCCAACCGGGAATTAATGGACATGCTCCACCTCAAGAAAAACAAATCTCTTAGAGCCACATGCTCCAGTGAATTAAATCTCAGCAAAGCAATAAACATGACGTGCTGGAGGGATAGATTCCTGTCGCAGAGACTTCCCTCACTCTGGAATAGAATCCCATTTGATGTTAGGCAGAGCCTCTTGCAGACTCTCTTCAAGAGGAATCTCGATGAGAGGATGGGAAATTGAAATTTACCCCTGGGATCACTTCAGTGGCCCTGCTAGACAGAGGCCCAGGAAACTAATTTAAAAGGGAGGCGAAAGCCAACACATTCTGGCTAGGCTTATAAATGCCCTTGGGCAGATAGCCTAGTACCTACCTATGAACCTATGAACCTACACGCTTTTAGGGACCTAAACCTTGTCACCACAATAAACAGAACATGCTGGAGGGATAGATTCCTGTCCCACAGACTTCACATACTCCAGAATAAACTACCTATCTATATCAAACAAAGCTCCTCATTAGCACTCTTCAAGGAAAATCTTGATTATTGGATGGGAAATAGGAAATTCACCCTGGGGATCACTTCTGTGTCTCTGCATGACAGTGGCACAGGAAAATATTTTTTTTGGGTGGCAAAAGCCAGGGTACCTTTTTGGCTGGCCTTGTATAGGCCCCAGGGCTGATAGACTAGTACCTACCTATGAACCTATGAACCTTTGAGCCTTGCCTAAAAAAGGTAATATGGGGACAGCATGAGCCTTAGCCAGTATTCAGAAGCATAGGGGCGACAGGTGTAAACCATCTTTAGTGAAGCAACAAGGCTTGTCAATCATGTCATCACAGGCAGACAGAGACTGGATCCCCTTTGAATGACACCAGAAGCTCATCCAGTTGTTGAAGTTTATATCATCTTACTGTTATATTGCAGTATCATGTAGGTGAAGATAAGATGCTACTCAAGGTTTGACCCTGTATGTGCCAGCATGTGGTGCATCAACCCATATATGATATGGTCATGGCCTATGCATACAATACACTCACTATACACCTAGTATGATAAGCCTGCTGAGGTTAGCAAATGTGAAAAAAACCTTTGTGCAAACTGTCATCAAGTAATGTCTGTATTGCACCCTGTAAGTCCATATTGCTTGCTGAAGTGTAAAGATGTACTTAGTTTGGATTAAGAACACCGCACTTGCCAACTGTGTGTGTCTCCCTGTGGAGGAGCAACCTTTTTGGAGACTACTAAAACACCTTAAAAGTGGTATACTCATCTTTTGTCAAGTCCGATGATGTCACCATCCTGCAAATATACCTGTGGAAAGGTGCAATCCCAGTAATGTGTATAGCGCATAGTGTAAATGCATGCTGCTGTACATTAGTACCTGTTCCACATTCTGGGAGCTACTACCTATGTGTTACTCTGGGGATACTTTGTTTTCTAAAAGTGGATAACTATGCTTTCTTAGGCTTATAGCTTTACAGCATGAGTTTGATACCAGGTATCTATCTGTATGATACCCTTTTGGAGGATGTGTGTGTCATCTGGAGAATAAAGTATAGCCCACAGTATGCATTTTCATCAAATGTGGGCAGACGTGTTTGCTTGTACCTAAGAAAGCTATATGCCAAACAGGAGTGGTCCCAGGACTGAATGCAGGTAAATACCTCTTGTTACTGGCATAGAATAGTACATGGAGGCTGTAAATGTTACTATGTGTCCTACATCTGTGCGTCAGTTGTCAAGCCATCATCGAACAATCATTTATGGTCAGTCTGTTGAGGTTATGTCTAATACCAGTATGTGGGATGGGTATGATTTGCTGGTGAGCTATAGCTTGGCTGTGTTGACCTCCCCTCCCTCACCTATAGCCTTGTTGACTGGCTTGAAGTCTACTAGGTGTAGGAGCCATGATCTAGCCTTTAAAGAACCTAAGTGGGTATGGTGCAGTGTCTGCAGGTTCATAATGTCTCTGTTAATGAGTTCCATAATGCTTTGCTCCATAGCCTTCCAGATAACATTGGTCTGGCTTATAGGGTGAGAGTTTCAAGGAACTGTTGTAGTTCTGCCATTAATCAATTTATGTTAACATTTGCACTGGGTATGACGAGGGTGGACAGGTTTAAGAATAAGTATATTAGAGGGTCAGGCTAGGTTTGAAGGTTAGTAGACCATGCCAGATAGGCAGGATTAAGTTGGTTTGTACATGTGCTGAGGAGGGATGCAGAGTATATTGTGAAATAGATGGTAAGGATGAAGCCACCAGGTAACAGGAAAAGAGGAATGCCTAAGATGAGGTTTATGGCTGTGGTGAGAGAGGACATGCAGGTGGATGGTGTGACAGTGCAGGATGCAGAGGGTAGGAAGAAATGGAAACAGATGATGTACTGTGGCGACCCCTAATGGGAGCATCCAAAAGGAGAAGAAGACATTGTAGCTCAACCCTTGTGGACTGTGAACACTATTACCGTACGTCATTCCACATGTATGTAACCTGTACAGAGGCTCCATCTGGACAGAGCATTTAGGTGAGCGGTGACTTCATATGTCAGCTTGTGTATGACACAGCCATGGACACTGTCCAGCACCATTGCCACTGTGGTGTGGACCTTGTTAAAGAGATGTTTTAACTAGAGTGTCTGTGAATCATCAGGTATTACGTTCTGCAGGTCTGGAAATGTGGCCCTTGTATAGCGACAGGGTGGTGAAATCCACATTCAAACTGTCTGACAAGGAATTGGTAATGTCAGTCAGATAAGTGTACTTTGTGACCATTTACATTAACTGTGACCCAATATGAGATTCCCGCTGTAGATTATGAACAACAGTAAAGAAAGCTATAGTGTTGTCTTTGGAATCATTGCCATTTTGTATTTTGAAGCTTGCCTTGTATGTTTATTGAGGGATTGAATTTTCCCAATGATACTGACCAGAGAGGTTATCCCTTCTTGGTATGTAACTCTTTTTTTGGTATAACATCACACCTTCTATTATATATTTAGTTTATGGCAGGGGTCCATGAGACTAATGCACTTTTACTGTATAAGTGAGAATTTCTTGTGTTTCTGATAGCACAGTCCATGCAACCCTGTAGGTAAACAGTGTGCATTAATACAGGATTATGCAGCTGGGACAGTGTTAACCTTAGTAATGCAAACCAATGACAGATAGTAGCAAAAGTATCACCCACAGCACAGTGTCAACCCGTGTCATACACACACATGCGTACTGAAGTTCCAAAACGTGTGTAGTACAATGCATACTGGCCACCAATAAAAACTATGGAGTGTTAACACTGGCCAATACAGGGCATGTCACCCTGCCCATGTGTCCAATATGCATGTACATGCAGACAGTGCACCTCCACCATGTTCACAAATGTACAACTGCAAACCTGTGCTGCACACACCCCACATTTACTGTCCACTGTATAACACATGCTGACACAACTACACACATCAGCCAAGTGGCACATGGGCAAACAAAACACAATTGGAATAAACACTGGTGGAAACAATACAACATTGCTAATTACAGCTTTAATGCATCATGCCTGCTCAGTTACACCTTCAAGGATATCATTACACTTTACTGCTGACAACATGCTACACATTCAGCCATTGCTATACTTTATCAAAGTCACCCTGTGCATCAGCACCATGTTAGCCTGTGCCTGCATCAATGTTACAGATGACAGGAGGTGGCACAGGTTTCATCATATGCACAGGGTGTGTTGTTGGTTTGCCAGAGGCCTACACAGAGCCATACAATTGACATGTGCGTGAGTGTGTGAGGGCCATGAGTACTGTCGTGGGCCAGTGTTGATGTAATGTGTACGAGTATGTGTTTGCCCTAGGTTTCTGATTTATGTGTGTGTGTCTGCATGCACACAGTTCCACCATGTGGCTGCCATATGCAGGGATTTGTGGGACAGCTACATACTGTACCTGGCAGGGTTTACAGATCACCGTCTCTGGCCATGGATACGGAACTTGTGCCTGGCAGGGGTGCTACAGACAGTATCAGGTACTAATCCAGACTGGGTACTATCCTCAGAGGTTGACATATGTCCACTGGATCCAAGTCCTTACTGGGACTGGCCAAAGCCACATGCATGTGGTCTTCTAGGATGGTCTATAGACAGCCCCCTCCAACATTGCTGAGGCTGGTACTGGCACTACGGGAGTGGCTGTGACTTGCTGGATATCCATGGTGGCCTCCAGCTGCTGATGTTGCTGGCATACATCCATGTCAATGTCTCAACTGTCCCACACTGTCCTGACACATGGACATGACATTGTGGAGGACATCCAATGTCTCACCCCAATGTCTATCAATGACCTCAGTGTAATTACATATGGCACTTGCTAGGTCATGGATACTGTCATTTACAGAGGTGTTATGAGCCCTCTGTGCCCTTAGTCCCTGTCTGGTGTACCGCTCCATTCATGCCTGTGCCTCCATGACAGCCTGGAACATGCATGTGGTTGAAAGAGTTGTGGCACGTTTGCCAGGGGCATGATGACCAGCAGTGCTCTGACGAGAACCCCTGGGCATCTGCCTATGTGGTACCGTTCCAGACATCTGGCTATGGCTGCTGTGTCCTGATACATGTGCCATAGATACCACACTGTCCTGGCCAGTGCCAACCATACACGGTCCCTCAGCTAAGGGCAATGGTGATGATGGATGTACATGCAGTATGACTGTGTGTATGGATGGGGTGGATACTTGTGTACTGTCAATTGGTGGCCCAACAACAGACCCTGACAAACCTGCCTGTGCCTCAACACACCTATCTTCATGATCACTGTCTGTCTCAGTGACATCAGGTTCCCTGCTGTACTGAATCAGCCACACCTCAGCACCTGTGAGAGGAAAACAGGAAACACACTTTACGACCTGAACATGATGTCAGACCACATGCACGCATGCACACATACACACATGCGCACATGCGCACATGCACACATGCGCACATGCACGTGCACACATGCACATGCATGTGCACAGATGCACATGCACACATGCACACACACAAATACACTCCTCCCTAAAGCAGACACACACACACACAGACACACACACACACACACAAAACACCAGCACTCTCAGAACATACACAATAGCAGGTGATGGTGGGGTACAGTATCACAAGCAAAACAGTCATATCACACATGTCAGCATGCAGGACATGTGTTGCTCAACAGCATGCAGTGCAAGTGTAGACAGTCTTTGTTACTAACAGTATACATGGCTTTGATGCATGTGTTTTGTTATTAGGTGATTGGCCTACCCGTGGAACGCAATGCACACATGGACACAACATTGCTGTGCAAGTATTCAAAACTCTGTAATGTACTGTGCACCATAACTCACAGGTCTACATACCATGGCTGGATGTGTATCTGTGTGTCAGACAGGTATCCAATGCTGATTACAGCCTCTGTGTCTTTAGAAAATAATTGTGGACACAGTTTTAGCACATGCATGATGAGTATTCACACAACATCATCAGTGGTGCATGTATAATTGATGGAATACCATTCATCCATATACCCAATGTACAGTAGTTATGGTGAGTGTAGATCATATTGTGGACATGCCAGTGTCATCCATGACATGGCATGCTAAAACACAACTGCATATTTAAACATCACACATACCCAATGTGTGTCATATGACCTAGCCACTCAATAGCATCACAAGACATATATGTGTCAAATGGTGATTGGTATGCATATTGTTTAGAGGTGCATATGTTTGCACACACACAACATTGAGGTGTATAGCAATGAAAGCTTTGTGTAGTACTGTGGTTACAATAACTGGATGGGGTATAGTACCATAGGCCATCATCATGAAGCATCATGTGGTCACTCAAGGCTACAAATGTTTCCTAAACCAGCACTAATCATGCTGTACTGGAATTGTACTACCCTGGCTACATTCAGAATTTCACAACCAGTTGTTACATGGGTTTGTAAGGAGGCCAATAAGGAGCATTCCCTGACATGAATGTGTAGTGTGTTGCAGACCATTTAAATGCCCCATGATAGGCCTCTACCCCTCGGGTATATTATGTGTAATGTGTGGATGAGATTTTGAATACTGGAGTGTGTCTTTACAGAGGGTTTGTGAATCCTTTATGTGTAGCATGTTAAGATGCTCTGTGTATGACATAGCTGTGTATGTTATGTGCATGTTGAGTATCAACTTTGCCTATCCAATGGTCACTACAGTGTAGCCACATTTGTTTGAGATGATCTGGGTATTCCATGTGTTTGAAGGCAGCTAATCACAATAGTGAGATGTGCGTGGTCTTACACCAAACATGCACAGCAGACATTATGGGTAGGTGTGTTACATGTGTACATGGCCTACACCTTAACTATGACATGCACTTTTTATTTACAATAATTAATGTAGAACACACTCACCAGCATCTGTCTGCTGCCTTGATGTCACCCCAGAGGGACCTACATAGAGATGAGACAGTTTGTCAGTGGCCACAACTTTGGCATTGCTACTGTGTGTTTGCAATCTTACAGCAGAACAACAGTTTACATTCACAGGCCTACAGATTATGTTCCAAATGATCAGTACTGCACAACAACAGGCTCCACATCTTCTAACTGCACACTCCACATCTTGCATATGCATAATCTACCAATACAGATAACAGTAGTCTACAGATATGCCATGTTACCTGCATGCTCCATGTGTGCTTGCTGGGTGGCTCCAACCTCCATCATGGTGTATGTCTGCTGCTGTTGTTGGACAGGTGCCACAAGGCTCAGGAGCAGCTCCTCCACTCTGGTGAGGGGGGGTGGATATTAACACTACCTCCTGTTGCAAGTTGTTGTCTCTGCACATCAGAAGCACGCTGACGGACATGTCTGAGTAGATCACTGCAGTGGTGGCGTACCTGCTCATATGTCCGGTTATGCAGGCCTACCTCATTTACCCTCTGGGCAGCATCTTGCCACATTGCAGTACACTCCTGCTGGTTCGTGAGAACATTAGACTGTAGTGCTGAATCATACAGCTAGTAATGATCTCATCTTCAGCACTACTATAGCTGGGATTTCTGTGATGTGCCATGATCCTTGGAAGACATAAAGAAAAAATGTCTGAGCAAGTCATATGGCACATTTAACATTATACAGTACAGATATCACTGAACTGCCATATATAGCAACCTATTAGCTAACTGAGAGTGAAACACTTTAACTACCACTTATTATTGTTCACCCCACAACTGCTTGAAAGTGCCTGGCTCACTCTATCTAATGAATCATGTTCTGCACAGCAACAAAATAAAATCACTATATAAGACTATACAAGAGTACCTGGCACACTGTATGCAACACAATGCACCACCTAGCCAAAGCAGATATACATCAAGCTGATGTGTAAAGAAATATGACATCCATCACAATGAGTGTAAGGTCCAGTAATTGTATTACTATTATACCACACACCTTGTTAATGGCAAACCCATGGCCAAAATATGTGCACAATTGGGAATATAGGTTGCATACTGCTGTAGTCCACTATAAATGTTGCTAGATACGCAGTTATATGTTTTACCACATATATGACAGAGGACATGTTACAGACATACCCACACACACATAAGACATAATTACAGGACACAAAGGTATGGCAACCCAGATAAGCTTTACGTGTGTACTATACAGTACTGTTGTATCAGTACTTACAAAACCTTAATCTTGAGGAATGTAATCTGTGATGAATACAAGGACCACACAAAACAGTGGATGCAAGCAATGTGGACATACACCATACTTTGCTGTACAGGCCCAGAGCTTCACATAGTACTACAGTACACACAGGATTTGGATTCAACATCACTACCAATCAATAATCATAGATGTAGTGCTTTAGCCTCCAATGACACACCCCAGTTAAAACTAAGGGACTTAATCACACTGTATGCCATAGCACTTTGCCTGCCTAGCAACAGAATACACAGCTTTTGCTGGGATCAAAGCAAGGACCCATAATACCATGACATAAGCAGTTTCCCACTAAGCTATCCCACAAATATATATATTTGACATATTCACAAACACATTGACCATCACAGATAGTCAATAGTACAGAGAATCTATTGCAACAAGTAGATGTAGGTGTGTATGAGTATATACGACTCTCTCTCTCTCTCTCTCTCTCTCTATATATATATATACACATATATATATATATATATATATATATATATATATATATATATATATATATATGTATATATATACACATACATATACACATCCATTGGTGCACATATACATATATATATATATATATATATATATATATATATATATATATATATATATATATATATATATATATATGTTGGCACATATACATTTCACCTTTCATAGTGGGAATATCAATTATACAAAGGATGTGAGCTGAACAGTAATGTAATAATATCACACAGTCTTGTGATAAATGCATTGAAAGTGTTCACAGCCCAGGTATCTTTAGCAGGCCTCACTGGCTTCAACATTGCAAACTGAACACACCACCCACACTGTTTAAACACCACATGTCATATACCAGCACTGTAGGCTGTCTTGCTTGTCACACACTAAAACCTACATACAAATATGTGCATACTAACCTTCACCAACATATATATCTCCACCCTTCACAAACAGTTGCAATATGTCCCCTGCTCTATGCACATATACAGATGTGAATATATGACACATATATATTTCTCTGTATGTGTGTGGCATACACACACAAGGTCCACACTGTTTTAAGTCCCTGGACCTCACAGCTGAACTGTTGGGCCTTGCTGCAACACAAACAGATGTCACATGTGAACACACACTAACATTAGAGGGGGTATATATAGCTACAAATGCTAGATAAGCATACTAGACTGCTACAGCAGTTGCCAATGCTAAGCTGCACTTTAATATGACTATCATGCACGTGTTGCTCTGTCACACCCATGTTTATATAATGGCAGCGCTAATCCCCTCAACAGCCATTGGCCACACTACTGTACAGATCACAGATAACATGGATCAGATCTTTGACATTTAATGCTGAGCTACACATTTCACAGGTATGTCCCACTGCCCACAGGTACACACTGTATTGTCCATAGCAGTAGTTAAGCAGGACATCTGTGCATAGATAAGTACTGCTGCCACATATGAATGGTTCACATTATGTAGAATACTCTTCAAAAACATCTACTACATGCCAGTAAATACATATGTGTCACATACCTTTCCTTTGTATGATTTGGTATTATTTCTTTTTCCTTTTCTCTGTCTCTCTCTCTCACTCTCTCTCTCTCTCTCTCTCTCTCTCTTTCTGTCAGTCACTGCAATAGAGTGATTGAGTTTGTTGGCAGCATTTGCAGCCTGCTTTTGTAGGTATTTTCACATGAGCATGTGATGACCTCTGCACCAATTAGTGGCCACCATTTGCTAATTGCATGCAGCCTGCTGTGTAGTAATTGCAGTAATCACTGTCATAGCAACCCAGTACTATAAACTGCTAACTCAAGTAGGCATGGCCCTTTCAGCTTTCCAAGATGGTGATCATCCTTGTTTGCTGTGGGCATCATTGTTTAAGACAGAAGGTTGGTATAGTTTTTATATCAGAAGCCAGGGGTGTAGCCAGTGATTTACATTTTGTACTCAGACCTAAATGTTGCGGCTTCCAGTACACACTTGTCAGTGTAGAAATGTACTCACCCTTCACAATGCTAACCCAAGATACATGGGAGGATGTACTTACTTTTCAAATTTTACAATTAGCTGCCATACAAAGCTAGTTATTGAGATGTATTCTTTTGGCACAAGAATAGTTTGTGAACTGCTATACTGTGAATATTCATTTACTCAGTTCTAAACAGTTTGTGCTTTTTTAGTGTTGACATTAGCACAAGCTGCTCAAGAAAACTGGACACATTTCAGTACTGTGAGTATGCTTACCTACATCCTTGGTAGACCCTGCACTCACAGGTATATTCTAAATTTGGGTAGGGGTGCAGAAGCACAGAGAGCATATGTATTATTGTGTGAATTTTATCTTGCTGGATTTACAGGGTTGCTGTGTACATGTTAGTTTATCAAGGCAAGTAGTCTGTCTGCATAACTCCCAACTGTGGACCTATCCACATGGTAGACAGAGATTAGCCTATTATTCTGTGTCTGTGCACCACACAGGTCTTTTCAAGACTAGAGCAATGGCATTGTTATAGTTGGTTGATACCAGTACATGGCTACATCCTTTTGTATTTCAGTGTTGTATTCCTACATAAGGGTATGCTTCCAGAACTCCTTCTAAAGCTATTTGCACAGTGTGTAACAGCAGAAAGGCTGCTATGCCTCTGTGTTTCTGCCTCTGCCAGACCTCTCAAACACTCAGGTACATATTTGAACAGACTCAGGGAAAAGTAGAGATAAAGTCAGGGACACCTTTAAAATATTAGTGCCATTGAGACTTTGAGAGTATCAGAGCATATGGATTAATACACCTTTTCTGAAGTAAAAGAAGTGTCTAACTCTTAATTATTGCCATTACTCATTACGTGTAATTCACCACCTTTCTGGCCAAAGTCAGTAGTTTTCGGAGGGATTCAAAGGGACAGAGCTAAAATTTGTTTCAAAATCAGGGACATCCCTGAAAATTAGGGGCAGTTGGGAGGTATGGCCTCTGCCCTAAACAGATATGCCAGTGTTTGTCCTGCTATGATACTGTGTGGGGGTTGTAAAGTGATGGTATAACAGTATTTCCTGCTAGAATGGCTGCTTCTCTTATCACAGTCATATAATGTAATCTTACAACAACTGTTGGTAAAGATCCACAGAACAAGTTGTGTGGTATGGCATTCCTATTTTTCCTTTACATTCACTCATTCTGATGCATGATATATTTATTTCAACACCAACTTGTATATCTATCGTGGCTTAGTGGCACTTCATGCAGTGTAGTGTGTACAAGGTCCGGGGTTCGAGACTGACAGAGGTGTTGCTGCTGAGCAGAACAAGGGCCCTCACATACAGAGTGACTAAGGCACTTTTAAGCAGTTGTAAGCGGGTTTGCATGATGCTTAGCAATGCTTAGCTAAGCGCAAACAAGCGCACACTCATGCAAACCCGCTAACTACTGCTTAATAGTACTTACTCCCGCTAACTCCCGCGCTCATTTCTTTGAAAGAAAAGAAAATGGGGAGATAGGAAAGTGGTGAAAAAGGGGCACAAAGAGGGAAAGACAGTAGAGAAAATAGCTCGGGATGTGCAGAACAGGTGTAGGGAAGGTCCATAGCCGCCCATTTCTTTAACAGCAACAGCTGTGCATATGGAATAAATTTGGTGGTAAATATGAAACCTTCAACCCCTGAGAGAGGGGTGAGGACAATAAAAAAGTATGTTGTAATGCCAATTCAATTACATTTTATGTGTCCAGGGGACATGTGTGCAAAATGGGCAGCTATGTATGGGGTGTAATTTTTTTTTTTGGGAGCAGACTGTCCTTTTTTTTTCAGGTGAGAGTGGAATGTGGGGTAGGGGAAGTAGGTATGGTTGGGGAGGTAAACAGACAAGACAAACAAGATGCATACAGGGGCAGAATATGACACGTGGTGGCTGAATACCATTGACGGTGACCGGTGTTTGGAAATCGCAAGCCCATGAGCCCACAGATGGCAACAGTGGAACTGAGATCCCCACCCATGGGCAGTCACCGCTGCACCTTCACAGCCCAGAGGGTGGCTGTGCTGGGGGCTGTGTAGAAGGGGCAGGCTGAACCGGGAGTTGTGCCACTCATGCCTCAAGCTGGTGTAGAGGTTCTGCAACAGAAAGCTCGATCCCTCTTTGCACCACAGCCCAGACTGTTCGAAGGGTGTTAGGTGGCCCTCCTCTGCCCATGCTTGCACAGGGGGGCCAAGCCCCATCCCCTGCAGCACTTCCACCTGAAGGTGGCACAGGGCCAATGGAGGAGGTCCCAGGCTGGACACCAGACCTGCTGGTGCCAGGTGCCATGGGCAGCTGAGGTGAGACAGGTGGGTCCGCTGGAACGGCCTTCCTATACGAACTATGTTTTGGAGAATTTAATAAAGATATGGGTTGGTAACAGTCAACAGCATTCCCAGTTAGTTATAATAGCATGCAGAAGTATTCCCATTAACCCAACACACCAGAGTTTCAACAGTTGAAATGCAAGCATAACACATGCATATATAGAACAATAGTGGACATTACAACAGCATGCAAGTTTAATTGATGGCAACAGGGCAGCAATATTGTGGTATTTGAACAGGGCACATGCATAGAAATTAATGCAAATATTTATAAACCAATAGGACATATGTCCCTACAAATGTTTTGAGATTAGACATACCCATTGAG
Source organism: Protopterus annectens (assembly GCF_019279795.1). Taxonomy (NCBI): domain Eukaryota; kingdom Metazoa; phylum Chordata; order Ceratodontiformes; family Protopteridae; genus Protopterus; species Protopterus annectens. Next base: position 408,389,744 of record NC_056739.1, read on the forward strand.
GTGCGGGATTGCATTTTTTATGCACATACAGTAGAGTGGAAAAGATAGCTCAATTAACAACTTATATATCCTTCTAGTTTACACCACATTCCTATTAACTTCAGTTATATGTCCCTTACATGTATTATTACACTACCCAATGTTCTTCTATTGTGCAATTGGATTTTGCTAGATCATTATATACATGAGCTGTATCTGACATACAAACTGTCCAGGATGCAGATGTTGCTGCTACATATTTTGAGGGTTGCTCACACACACTACTGCTGAGACGGTACACTGACAGCTCTACTTTCATATAATTATCTAGATATGTTCAGGTGAAATTATCAGTTATATATTAACAGCTCCCTTCATTTCTGGCAGGACACTGACATTTCTGGGGAGCACAATACCAAGCTACTTATGTGTCAGATTAACCTGTACATGCTGGGCATGAACCAACAGTTAAGGGCTGTAAATATGCATAAAATCTACTGTCACTCCCTTCATCCACTTTATATGGGCCTACCCAAGTGTGGGTTAACTAACACTGCTTAATACAACAGTACTATTTCTAAATTGCAACAGTACAACAACATATCATAGAAAATCACACAGACGCACTCCAGGAATTATATCTTTATTAAAGAATTATTACACCTTTATTTATTGGGTTAAAACACTTTTTGAAGGCTCTCTCATTTATTTTATATAACAGTACATGCAGAATAATTATTAAATAATTATTATACCTTTATTTATTGGGTTAAAGCACTTTTTTGAGGGCTGTCTCATTTATTTTATATAACAGAACATGCAGAATAATTAATAACCTGCCTGGTGATGCAGCCTTTGCAGCCTATCATTATGGGCTTGCTGATTCATAGCCCGGACACCTGCAGCTGTGAAGTAAATGCAGTGATAATGAGACATACCTATCCATAGTATAGACAAGAACAGCAATTCTTAAATACTTAATACAATGGCTACTTACTCAGTAGTGGGGCATTTGCCATCCCATGGGACTCCTGGATCCACTGGTCCAGTTGATCCTCCTTACGTCGCTTCAGGTCAGAGTAATGGTGCCTGACCTGTTCACCAGTCCGAGGAATGCCAGTGGCACTTGTAAGATCATGAACTAGACAGTTCCAGGCCTCTGTTTTGTTTTGGGTGCCCTGGTACTGGCCCTACACAAGTCATTCCTCATGATTGTGGACAAGGAGCCAAACCATTACTTTGGTCTCCTCAATGCCCCAACGTTGCACTTGAAATCAAGTGCCTTCTCCAACACCAGCCATGTTGACTGCAGAAGGGAGCTACAACCAGTTATGGCAAGTATTCCCACCTGTGGAGGTTAAATATGCTTCATTTCCCTCACTTATTTGTGATTGGCCAGTTTTGAAAAAACTCAGCTATAGGCACACCTGCTTAGCTAATGTTAGCAATGTTTAATATTTCTTTGATAGATATGTGTCTGTTGAAAGTGCATGGTTATGAAATGCTGTCATTGCTTAGTGGTTATGTACTGTGTCTATAGTACACAGTATCCCGAGTTCGAGCCCTGTCACTGTGTTTTATTTTCCTACTGACCAGACCTGAATGGTTAAGGTACAGTGAAGGAGGTGTGGCCATGTTTAGCCAACTTTGCTCAACTTTGCCCGACTTTGCTCAGCGTTGCTCAACGTTGCCTTATGTTGCCCGACATTGCTCGACATTGCCCGATGTTGCGCTGGGTAGCGCAGTGCACAGCTACGAGCAAACATATTGTGTTTGCGGTAGTTTGCTTAATGTGCAGCTCCACACAGACATTGCACTAGTTAATGCAGTGCTTAGCTACAAGCAATTCAATATACATATGCTCAATACTGGTAAAATATACTTAGCAGTGCTTTACATTGCTTAAAATAATTTACTCATGTATCAGTATGCATAACCATTTCATCTTCCTATATATATATATATATATATATATATAGATATATATATATATATATATATATATATATATATATATATATAAAATTCGTTCACTACTACATATAACATTTCAATGCTTTTTACAAAACTTTACATAATACATGTCAGGAAATATTTTTGTATACAGATTTCCAACAGAAAATGAAAAGTGTAGTGGTGGGACTCGAACCAAGAAAGCCTCTTTGTGCGAAGGCTCTAACCACTACTCTATCACTATTTCAGTTAATTTGCATATATTTTTTCTTATTATCCTCTTTGGTGTCTAAACTGCTAACTGTAGCTAAGCAATGGTCAAACCCATGCAAACACGGGCAGCTATATCGGAAATGAAAAAAGAAAAACATTTCTTTTACTTTTTATATTTGTACCGGGTTTACTATATGGGGGAGTGTAGTATTATAATGTACACATGTGAGCGGACTCGCTCATGTAACTAGACATTTCTTGAGTTTCAAACTTGCAGGGGCATGGATTTTTGGAGTGATCGGCAGTTTGACATGCCCCTACGCTCGTCCATGCTCCGTGTTAGTTTTATAGTTGTGGCAGCACACCCTCATTAATATGCATGGTGTGCTGCCGTCTTACTCTTAGACTGGCTATTCCATGTAAGACTAATTTAGTCTTACACGGAAGATTATTGAATCCTGGGGATACACGTGTGTACACACATGTGTACACACAAACACACACATACACACACACACACACACACACACACACACACACACACACACACACACACACACACACACACACACACACACACACTGTGTACACACACACACACAGTGTACACACACACACACACACACACACACACACACACTCACACTGTGTACACACACACACACACACACACACACACACACACACACACACACACACACAGTGTACACACACACATACAGTGTACACACACTGTGTACACACACACGCGGTATACACATACACACATGGTATACACACACACACACACACACACATATACACACGTACACACACATACATACATACATATTTACATATATATATATATATATATATATATATATATATATATATATATATATATATATATATATATATATATATATATATATATATATACTTATGTGTAAACATTACTGTTGTGTGTACCTTCTTAGATGTATCATACCAAATTTATCTGATATGTGCATATTTAGATATAACACATATGTTATTCAACAGTATTATCACTAACAAGTACTACACGATTGTAGAAGTCATAGCAGTTTAATAGTATTCAGTATGTGTACTGACACATATATTAGAAATACAGCAACTGTCTTCACAGCTGTGAAGGCTTAGTGGTTAACTGCTGTGATTGTAATGTGCAGGATCTTGGGTTCAGAACCTCCAAGGGCTGTTTATTTTGTTGCTTGGCACAACAAGGGCTGTTGGATACAGAGTGGTTAAGGCAGTTTTGAGCAGCTTTAAGTGGGTTTGCTTGAAGCTAAGTGGTGCTAACGTATGGTTAAATGTACAGGCACTTACACCATGTAGGCTTCACTTACCAGTGCAGAAATGTGCTTAGCAGTTATATAGCAGCAATGCTGAGACCTGCTAACCATGGCTCAGCCCTGGTAACCAGTGCTCACATTCTGGTCTGATAAAATAGTAGGGTAATGGCATCTTTAATAAGTGTATTTAATGCCATGTACATAACATGCATCTATGTGCTGTCATTACAGTAGCAAGGGGTATGAGTCTACTGTCTGGGACACTTAAGTATATATGGCTTGTACAACACTCTTCTCCATTTGAATGTGTTACATACATGGGTAGTATCCTAGGCTATATGCAGTCACTCTGGCATGTAGTGTATCATTACATTACTACTTTTGACAGTGCTTTCCCAAATAAGAGTAGATTGCAGATTGTAGTACTGAAACCAAACACCCCTGCATGCAAAGATGCACTCTGAGTCCTCACTGTCATGTTCCTTGTGTGTGCGCTGTCTCTCATTAAATATTTCCTACTTGATAATGATCTGATATGTGGAAAATAACTGTAGTCTACTGCGTGTATAGCATATGTCAGTGAGGGCTGCTGTCATGTAGTAATGGCATAGCTATCAGTGTCAGACATCTATCTGTCATCCTATAGCATAACTAGTTGGCTAGCTGATGTCTGTCTGTCTTCTGTACAGATGTGCAGATGTCGGGAATCCTTCTTGGCTGTTTACAGGCAATCTATGCTTGAGTGACACTCACATATCTGCCCAGCTGTGTTATGAATGCCACAGCTAGGAATCCACACCCTGTACACACCGCATGCTATGGATACCTCAACTGCACTACCACAGTCATCAGAACATGCTTGGCTACAGGTCTCCAAGACAGACACTGACTGTGTTATGTAATACATGTTGCATACATGTCAACTGGAGCACCTCAATGGCCCTCTGACAGCAGGTAGCAATACCTCTTACAAGAGGGCTTGCAGACTCAGGCCAGCTACATATTTGTATAAGGTTCCAGACCTATAGACAGTGTGAGTAGTGTTGTTACATGCATTGTATACCACTAGTGTTACAGGATGTGTGTGTACATACTAGTTTAGCATAGAATGCAGTCTGTCTTCATAGCTCTCAACAGTGGGCCTATCCACATGATGGCCAGAGGATTGCCTGTTATCTTTTGTCTGTCCACCACACAGGTTTTGTCTCAGATATATCACTGGCATTCTGTCTGTTGAGTGCTATCAGTACATGGCTACATCCATTTGTGTTTCTGACTTCATATTTTTGACTAAGGGTATGTTGCAAACAATCCTGTAACACCAGCAACTTTCTCAGTGTATAACAACAATATTGCAAATTCCAGCCTCTGTCCTCCACCTATATACCAAGCTTTGTCCATATGACATACAGTAAGAGGTTGTTATGTAGTGGTCTGTGATTATGTTATGCTGCCATTCCTGCCATAATTCCAGTGATGCTGTGGTCCCCACACATATTGGTAGAGTCCATATATATGTGGGCTACAGCTGGACAAAACATGTGTGCTCTTGTGCAGCCCAGAGGTCAGTCTATGTGGGAGGGGTATGCACCATATATAACCTAGGCTGTTACATGTGAGAGATATCAGTAGTAAGACACCTTAAGGTATATGGATGTACATTTTCATACATTTCACCTTGGGAACATTGGTGGCCTAGTGCTTACCATCATACAGACTGTTCTGTTTGTCAGTGTGATAGTGATGTTTTAAGTTAAGCATTGTTATGTAACAGATACATCCTCATTATGACAACTTAATTATTTTCCCCTAGGGTTGAGTATAGAGTGTAATTGGAGGTTTCTGAACTAAATCTGCATTACTTACTGTTGATTGATTGTTATCCTCTGGCCCAGTCTTTCTTTACTGTTGTACTACATGAAGGCCTTGGCCTGGACAGCAACACATTATGCTTTCAGGTTACTGAATTAAATGATCTGCTTGAGAGTTGCATTACTCAGTTAGTATGTATATCAAACACCTAACAGCTATATGATATGGCATATACAACTGTAATAGTACAGAAATAAACATTTCTTATGTATGCAAACCTGTGTGTGGTGTCATATCCTTTGACTTCTCTGTGGGTATATGTTTCATGCAATAATTGTCTTTTGTATGAGATAATCATACACTGTCCATTTTAAAAGGTGGCTACTGTAGGAATACTGGCTGTTCAATTTACTATGCACCCTCTAAATATGTATCTTTCTATACATATCTATACGTAGTAATATATGTATATGTGTGTGTATGTGTATACACACACACACACACACACACACACACACACATATATATATATATATATATGTATCTGCATATGTGTGTGTGTGTGTGTGTGTGTGTGTGTGTGTGTGTGTGTGTGTGTGTGTGTGTGTGTGTGTGTATATGTATCATTGGAATGTTTATTGCTTCCACATTGTACATTCCCTACAGTAGCCGGACTGTACTGCATGATATGTTATTGATACCATCCTGACATCGTACAGGTGGGATGGATTACTGTTAACTTCTTGTGGCTATTTTGTGTAGGGTCCTGGGTATGGGACTTGCAAGTGTTGATATTGTGTTGCAAGGTAGATCTGTTTGGCTGTGGGGGAGGGGATGATATCAATAAATACAAGAGGTACTTTCCGTGTTCCCCCTCACCCCCATTAACGGTGCCTTTGGTCATATATGTATTTGTTGTGTTCTCTTTTATATCTATAGATATATATGTGTATATACATATATATCTATTTACATATATAGATATATAGATATATATGTAGACATATATATCTATAGATGTATATACACACACACACACACACACACACACACATATATATATATATATATATATATATATATATATATATATATATATATACATACATATACATCTACATGTATAAATACATTTCCTGTACAGTTGAATGATTGTGCTGGATGATATGTTTGTGAAAACATCAGGGTTATGTATATCTGACATGGCTTAGTAGTAAATCACTTTGGCTATGGTGTTTTGAGACTTGCAAAGGCTGATTATTTTGTTGCTGGGCAGAACAAGGGCTGTTGGATATAGAGTGATTAAGGCACTTTTAAGTAGTTGTAAGCGGGTTTGCGCAGGTTTGCATGACGGTAAGCAATGTTAACTTCCGGTTAAATATGTTTACAGTCAGTTAGCCTCTAAATTGCTTATCATGTGTAGGCATTGCTTAACCCTGCACAAACAGGATTAAACCCGCTTACTGCTGCTTAAAAGTGTTTACTCCCACTTACCCCACGCTAATTTCTTTAAAAGAAAAGAAAAAGGATTGATAGAAAAGTGGTGAAAAAGGGGCACATAGAGGGAAAGACAGTAGGGAAAAAAGCTAGGGATGTGCAGGACTGGTGTAGGGAAGGTCCATAGCTGTCCATTTCTTCTACAGCAACAGCTGTGCATATACACTGATTTGGAGGTAGATTTGGACACTCATAACCATGAGAGAGGGGTGAGGACAACAGTAATATGTTGTTAAGTCAATTAGACCAGATTACATGTGTCCAGTGGACACGTGCAAAATGGACAGCTATGTATGGGGCGAGATTTTTTTTTTTTGGGGGAACAGATTGCCCTTTTTTTAAGGTGAGAGTGGCATGTTGGGGAGAGATAGTAGGTATATTTGGGGAGTTAGGTTAAGTAGGATGATAGACAAGACAGACAAGACAGTATACAGGAGTGGTATATGGCACATGCAGGGGGTGAACACCTTTGATGGGAAGAGGTGTTTGGAAGTCAGAAACTCATGAGCCCCCAAATGGAAACAGTGGGACTGAGGTCCCCACCCATGGGCATTCACCACTGCACCTTCATGGCCCCAAACGTGGCTGTGCTGGATGCTGGGTAGGAGGGGCAGGCTGACCATCTAGATGTGCCACGTGGCCCTCAAGCTGGCGTAGCAGATCTCTGAACTCCCTACAGAGCTCACTACACACCAGACTCCAGACCTGATGATGGGTGACAGTATCCTGTCCATGCCCGCTCCCAGGGAGGAGAGCCACTTCCCCTGAGGCAGTTCCACCCAAAGGTGGTGCAGGACCAGAGGATGAGGACGTCCCGGGGTGGGCCCCAGACATGCTGGTGCCCAGTGCTATGGCCAGATGATGTGGGAGAGGTGGGTCCGCTGGGACTGGTCTTCCCAAACGTGCTATGGTGTTTCAATTTTAAAACATATGTGGGTTAGTAATAGTTTAACACAGTCCAGGATTAGGTATAACAGCATGCATAGATATTCCCATTAACCCAAAACACCAGATATGGAACAGTTGCATAGCAAACAGAACACATGCATATATGTAACCACAGTGGCCATTACAACAGCATGCAGGTACATTGATGGCAACATGCCACCAATGTGGGAGTATTTCAACATGGCACATGCATAGAAACAAATTTCAGTATTTATCAAACAATGGGACATATGTCCCAACAGTAGATTTAATTGTACACATACCCATTGAGTTGTGTATTTAGATTATTGTTGCAGATATGGTGGTGGGGAGAGAAAGATGTCAATTAACAACTTGTATATCCCTGTAGTTCTCATTACTTTCTTAGTCAGTGCTGTAATCTGTACCTTACAGGTATTATTACACTACCCTATGGCCTTAGTTTGGATAGTGGCATGGTTGTAGACAACTATACACATAAACTGTGTTTTACTTGCAGTATATACATCTTACCTGGTATACCTGTGGAGGTATTGGTTGTTAACACTACCTGACTGTTTCTACAGCTATTCCCAGATTCCAGGTTGATATTATGCACATACCTCTCCATCTCTTATTGTGCACACTCTGGGCAAGTCTTGACAACATGCAGGTGAAACTGGGACATATTTTGACTATTGCCTACATAAACCTTTGGTGAGTTGCTACAATAACAGCTTTTTTTTCATATATATTTTCCAAATATTTACAGGTCTGACAGTCAGTTATATGACATTAAATGCTGCCTAAATGTCAGAGATCATCACACTGATATGACAGGGGCACAGGGTAACAGGCAGCAGATATGGACCAATTATCTGGACATTCTGGACAAATCAGTACAGTTGAGGGGTATGATTCTGCATACAGCTTACAACCACTCCCAGGATTTGAGCCATGGCTGTGTCTGCTCAAAATAAAACAGTGTACATCACAGTTGAGTGTGGTATATAGATATTGCTGTGTATCTCTTCTCTGATTTCTATCTATAAGTCTCTCGTGGTTTTTCAATCTGACCTTGTAATTACAACACTCTTATATGGGGTTTCCTAGACAGTTTTATTATATAGCACTGTGTGGATGACAGTGATGAGTTGTTGTATCTTTCAGCTTTTCCCGGTTAGGGCTTGTCACAGCGGAACTCTGGTCTGCTAATGATTGGCAGTAGATTTTTATGTACCGAGTTGCCAGTCCTGATGCACAACCTTCAACGAAGGTACGCCCATTCACGCATGTCTCCACACAGAAGACGCTTTAGCTGAGAATCGAACAGGACAATGTCTTACTGTGAAGCGACAATGCTACCGCAGCACCACCAATACCTTATTATAAAGAAAAACTGCAACACTAACACTGTCATACAATACCAGACTAAACAGTACCAGTCCAGGATTTCAATCTTTTATTTCTAGGCACAGTTTTCGTATCTGACAGACCTGTTGGGGGAATGTTTGTTAACACTACCTGAATGTTGCCACACATATTACCAGATTCCACATTATTATTATGCACATACATCTCACTCTGTTACTGCACACACTCTGGTCATAGCTTCACAACATGGGGGTGAAGATGGGACATACTTTTCTTATTGCTCTCATAACAATTTGGTGAATTGCTAGAGTGACAGGTTTGTTCTTATACATATATTTCTGACAGTTATGATGCCTGACAATCAGTTGTGTGTCATTTGCTGCCTAAACTTCTGGGATTATCCTACTGATTTCCCAGGGGGGCAGGGTGACAGGCAGGGGAATTACGCCAGTTATCTAGACTTTCTGTCAATATCTGTACAGTTGTGGGGTATGATTCTGCATACAGCTTACTACTACTTGCAGGATTCGAACCATGGCTGTGTGTGCTAAAAATACAACACTTTACATCTCAGTTGAATGGGCTATTTGGATTATGTTGGGGTTTTTTTCACTGTTTTCAAAGTCTCTCTCATTTGTATGACATGACCTTGTAATTACAAGTCATATACAGACATTCCTACACATTTTATTCATGTAGCATAGTGAGGGTAACAGTGCTTAATGCAACAGTACTATTAAGAGAATGCAACACTACATTACCATATGATACCAGAGTAAACACAAGCAGTCCAGGAGTTAGACCTTTATTGCCAGGCTGTTACCCTTTTATTTACATACAACCTATATGAGACTCTTCCTCCCATGTTGTCTGGTTTATTCAGTACATGCCATACACAATACAGTTTTTATACTGGCAGTTAACTTTCTACTACTTTTAGATTTATTTCTTATGACAGTACATGCAAGATTATTACTATCCTGCCTCGCAATGCAGCCTCTGCAGCCTAGAGGCATGGGCTTCCTGATTCACAGCTCTCTCTGCTACTGCTATCAAGGACATAAGATGAATATTTAGCCATACCTATCCATAATATACATAATCTGGCAATTATTAAACAGGTAGTAGGATGAGTAGTTACACACGGCTGGGACATCACCCAACTGCCTAGTTTCTTGGATCCACTGATCCAAGAGTTCCTTCTAACTCCATTTCAGTTTGGCATAGTGATGCCTGACCTACTCACCAGTTTGAGGGATGCCAGTGGCACTGGTGAGGTCATGGGTGAGATGGTTCCAGGTTTACGCTTTATATTGGGAACCCTGGTACTGGCCCTGCAGCAGTTTCTTTTCGTGTTCTTTAATGAGGAGTTCTGCCATGACTTTGGACTCCTGGATGCCCCAGCACTGTGCGCAGAAGCATGATCCTTCTGCCACACTGGCCATAGTGCCAATAGGAGGAAGCTGCAACCAGTTATGAGATGTATTCCCACCTGTGGGGTTTAAATATTGCCGATTTCCCACACTTTGCCAAGATTGGACATTTTTGAAAATGTTAAGCTATAGGCAAACCTGCTTACCTAAGGTTGGCACTGCTTAAAGAGGTATACCAATGGGCAGATTGATTTAGCTGGGCTACACATTGCTTACACCTAGTAAGCAGGGGTGTGCAATGCTTAGCATTGCTTATTTTTAAATTTGCACACTATTTGCTGCTTGACATTGATTTGTCATTCATTATATGTTATATATTTGTTTAGTATATGTAATTCATATGTACATACACTTTATGGGGTCTTTATGTTTATTGGGGGATTTCACCACTTTATTACAATGATACCTCACATCTGGACTTAATGCATTACTCCAGTTCACATATATATGTTATGTAATAGGTTATACAACATAAAACTGTTTAAAGATTCCTTTCACATGTAAATTGTGATTTTGCTATAGTGAAGATCTGTTTGAGTATACCCCAATTTAATGTGCAGCTGTGATGGCTTGCTGGTTAATTGCTGTGACTATAATGTACAGGGTCCTGGGTTCAAGTCTTGCAAGGGCTGTTTATTTTGTCGCTGGGCAGAACAGGGGCTGTTGGATACAGAGTGATTAAGGCACTTTTAAGCAGTTGTAAGTGGATTTGCATGGGTTTGCATGACGGTAAGCAATGTTAACTTCCGGTTAAATATGCTTACAGAGAGTTAGCTTTAAAATTGCTTAACCTGTGTGTGCATTGCTTACCCCCGCGCAAACAGAATGAAACCCTCTTACTACTGCTTAAAAGTGCTTACTCCTGCTTACCCCGCACTAATTTAGAAAGAAATAAAACATGGGTCTTGGGAAAGTGGTAGATTTGGAGACACTATAGATTTATCATTCATTACACATTATACCTTCATTTAGTATCCCTGATTCATGTTTATGTATACTGTATAGGGCACTTGTGTTTATCTGTGGATTTTACCACATTATTACAATGACACCTCACATGTGCACTTAATGTGTACTCCAGTTTACAAATATATGTTATTTAGTAAGCTATACAGCAAAAAATGTTCATAAAGTGATTTCACATGGAAAATGGAATTGACTACAGTGAGAATCAAACCAGGAATGACTACACGCAAAGTGAATGCTCTGACCACTACACTGTTGCAGTTTTGGTTCAATTGAATGTATCTTGCTGTTTATCTTTTTGTGCTATTTCAGCTACAGTATGTGTAACTAAGCAATGAACAAACCCGCGCACCTGTGGTTACATTTAATCTGTTTAAAAAAAAATTCTATACTGTTATTTTCTTTAGAAAGGGACAGGTTTCACTTATTGCTGTGTATTTCTGCATGCATCTGCACATTTGGCAGACATCCTAGCAATCCTCCATACCTCTCAACCTCTTCAGGCAAACTATTTGGGCAAAGCTTGACAAACTGTGGTACAGCTACGGACATATTTTAATTATTGCCCTTATAAACTTGGGAAAGTTGCTAGAGTAACAGGATTTGTTTTAATATTCATTTTCTGATGGATTTTGGTGTCTGAGACTCAAATGTATGCCATTATTTCATGGCTTCATTCCTGACATTGTCCCGTGATTTCCCTGTACAAATGGGGTACAGGCCAACTGTATGGGCAACAAATCTGGACATTATGTGATGATTTGTACAGTTGGGAGGCATGCAACCTTCTAGGAGTGTTCTCGCTCATTGTAATTGCTGAACGGCACTTCCTGAGTGCAGGGGCATGTGTATTGTGAGAGTTCTGCTCTCAGACACACTCCCTGCACTCATCCATGCTCCTTGTCCATTTAGTAGCAGAGGTAGCGCACCTTCATTACTATGCATGGTGCACTGCCGTGCTGCCCTTAAATGGTCGTTTCCATGCAGGAATAACTTATTCCTGCATGTGAGGATTAGTGAATACTGGGGACTGTTGTATACATATATCAAAAAAATGCCTGCACTGTATAAACTAATGTAAAAAACAGAGATATTTGCTTATTTTTCTCAGTGATTCACTTATTCCTTTGAAAAATATTTTGTTATTTTTTGGGGGGCAACTGAAAACAGTGTTGGGGAAGTTTTAGTCATGGGAATGGGTATTTATATTTATTTTCAGAAACATTAACAACATCCTGCAGATGTATTTATTGTGGTGGGTTCTCATTACATTAACTGTGTTCTGAGGACTGTTGCGTTGCGTTCTTTTGTTGTGGAAATGTTACATTAACAACTGTGTTCTTGGGACTTCAGAGTATTTATTGTGCTGTTCTTCACGGAAACATTAACATCCTTGCAGCAGAGGTGTGAGTGTGTGTGTGTGTGTGTGTGTGTGTGTGTGTGTGTGTGTGTGTGTGTGTGTGTGTGTGTGTGTGTGTGTGTGTAATTAATGATTTTGTTAAGTGTGCTTTCATACTTCTACCTCCCCAGTCATGTTCCACCTGTTGTCAATTAACTTCAGCAACACAAGTGGTTAGGTTGTTTGGCTCCCAAGTTTATCACTGAACTACGCTATCAAACAGTGGGAACAAGTTGTGTGTATTGTAGCTGGGTGTTACATTGACAGACAGATTATTTGCCAGGGGCTGGTTCAAATCTGTAAATTCTGTATTCAGTTGTCACTTAGATTAAAAGCACATATCATGGATTGCAGTGAAAGATGGACTTCAGTGTTCAGTTTTAGAGACTGAATTTAACTGCTGATTAAGCACTCCCTAAATAACAGTCTTCTTGAGAGTAAGTGCCTCGATTCTTCTGCTTCACATCTAGTTCCACTCCCTAAACTAAATTGCTTATGTGTATATCAGTGTAGAAAAGCGTATTCTGTATGTGCAAGTTGTAAGTAAAATAGATGTTGTAGCAACATAGGGTAGCAGATGAAATTAAAACGAAGAGTGGGTACAGAGAAAAATAGAGTTTTTTAAAGCTGCATTAAATTCAATGGAAAACAAATCTGGATTGCTTTTGTTGGTTTCCAGCTTTGTCACTGAATCTGTTACAGTTTGAAGTGTTATGGTTGTGATATTTAACTCGCATCACTTTAAACTAGACTTTGCAATTGTGTGCTAGTATTGCTAACTATAATATTGTTACTGTCCATTACTGTGTTGCCAGAAGTTTGTTGTTGCTTATTTCCTTTTGGTTGCTTCAGAAATGTGTATCTTAGAATGACACTATGTGATGCCAAAATACTACCAATTCATGGGCCCGTTTTACAAAATTTGCCTTTGGCTGGGGGTGGAGTGGGTATCTGATTCATGAAAATCCCCTGTATGTTTCATTGGACATGTTTCTTAGTCTACAGTAGTACAGTCTCCCAGTTCTTTCATTGAATAAAATTATTATTGGTGTGCTTGTAAGAAGGATAACATTTTTCTTCATTCAACATTATGAATTAGGCTTTCCACTCTGCTTACTGCAGAAAGATTTTGATATCAGCATGATATTTTGATGCAGCTAAAATTTAAATGTTTTATGATTTTTATCTTATGCCTATGGTAGACTGAATTATGAAAAAATGTTGGATCTGCTTTTCCACAAACTGTTCATTTGTGTTTTGCATGCTTACAAGCGGTGTGAGGAGAGTCCAGAAGGACTGAGTCATTAAGACTTGTAAAGTGGTCCAAATTTTTCATATGGTTGGTGTAGGGAGTGGTTATGATCTTGCCTTTGAGATTCGGCAACGTTATTTTTTTTTACATGCATCATTTGTAACTTTTTGGCTGGAAATATCCTTTTTCTTCCAGAGCTGAGTGCTGTATAAGATAAGCAGCAATGTCTTTTTGGCTCCTTCATTTGTTCCTCTTTGTTTTGCTTGAACTGAACATGCAGGTGACTGAAAACTGTCTCAAAGTATTTTCTGTGCCAGCTCAGGTCCTTAGGGACAGTTTTAAGGTAATATTTAGCTATCTGTATTATCAGTGCCACATACAGCAGTATTCACAGTGTTCATGGTAAATAGGGTAAAATAGCCAAGTAATAGGAAATTGAAATGGCTTTGGGGGGGCTGTGTATGGGGGCCCCATTTGACTATGACTTTATGAGGGAGGAAGGGTGCAAACTCAGAGACAGCCCCAGGCAGCAGAAACTCTAGCTACACCACTGATTAGTAGGCCATGGAGAATTACTTTTGGAGGTCCTAGCAAACTATGATATTCGTTTGCTAAGATTAGAATATTGCCTACCATTAAATGCCCTACTTGTAACACAAAACCCACATACTGCAAGTCACCAAAAACAAAATCCTAAGGTTCATCGTCTTCTCCCTCCCCAGTGAACGTCATTGCTACACATACCAAAAAAAAAATGGTTACCATTTACTACTAAGTCTGAGGCCATATTTTGGTTGTCTATTCTTCAGTTTGCATTTAAAAGTTGTTATTCCACAATTCCATTGGAGTGGATGTGGTCACATAAGTATGTATGCAAATTGTATGCTAATCAGCGTACAGATTTGTACTTATTTTTCATGGGCCTTGCCCAGATTTTTGATGTTTCCAGGTTGAGAGGTATGCTGTCTGCCCCAATTGTCCTTTACACACGGTTGCATGTAAACACACCTGGTAAACATGTACACATACAGCTGTACCTTAGCTATGAAAAGGTCATTGTGTTTCCACTCTGCTATACTCATCATTGCTACTGTCAGCAGGCCCACAGCCTGCAGACACACACACCTGGAACACAAATAGAATACAGTACATGACACTACAGTCAGTCAGCAGTACTAACAGCAATAATACATCATGGCTAAAAAGGTACATACACCTCGATGTGTACCCATAACTATTGTCAGCAGACAGCACCTTACACAGCATTACATTACTACACTGTACTATATTCACCCTGTGCATCAGAATCATATTAGCATGTCCCTGCATCGATGATATGGTTAACAGAGATGTGGCACAGGTATCATCACATGCACAGGGTGTGGCGTGGGATTGCCAGAGGCCTAGGCTGGTCCATATGGTTGACACTGTGTGTGTGCGTGTGTGTGTGCGCGTGTGTGTGTGTGTGTGTGTGTGTGTGTGTGTGTGTGTGTGTGTGTGTGTGTGTGTGTGTCTGTGTGTGTCTGTGTGTGTCTGTGTGTGTCTGTGTGTGTGTCTGTGCATGTGACTGTGTGTGCGTGTGTGTGTGTGCGTGCATGCATGCGTCTGGAGGGGTGGTGTTCAACTGGGCCATTCAGAGGAGCTGTGGGTGTCTGGTGGTGACTGGCCTGTGACAGAGATGTATGAGTGCTTGTATGCACTCAATCAAGACATGTGGATGCCCTACACAGGGCTATGTTGGACAGCCATGGACCGTACATAGGTTCATAGATAGGTACTAGGCTATCATTCCAAGGGCATAAAGTAAGCCTAGACAACAAGGTTCCCTGGCTTACACCACCCAAGAAAGTTATATTCCTGTGTCCCTGTTGAGCAGAGCCACAGAAGTGATCCCTGGGGTGTATTTCCTATTTTCCATCCACTCATCAAGATTTTTCTTGAAGAGTGCTAATGAGGAACTTGCTTGACATAGATGGGTAGCTTGTTCCAGAGTATGGGAAGTCTCTGGGATAGGAATCTATCCCTCTAGCATGTCCTGTTTATTGTGGTGACAAGGTTTAGGTCCCTAGAGTATGTAACTCGGAGGGATTTGGATTTTTTTAGGTGTAGCATGTCCAACAACTCTGGGTTTGACATAGCTTTATATGTTAGGCAAAGATCACCTCGTCATAGGCGATATGCTACGGAGTAAAGCTGGAGGTTTTTTAGACGGTCGGTGTAGGGCATCTGTTTGAGGCCAGTAATCCTCTTTGTGAGGTACTTCTGTGGCCTTTCCAGCTGCTGCAGATGTCTTATGAGGTACATTCCAAAAGGGGCATTATACTCTATAATGGGTCTAATGAGTGTCGAGTAGAGGGGAACAATGACCTCTTTTTTTCCTGGATGAGAAACCTTTTGTGATGAGGTGTGCCACGTAGAAGGATTTCCTGACTACTGTGGCAATGTGATTATCAAAGGAGAGACTATTGTCCACCTGTGTCCCAAGGTCTCTTATCACACATTTGGCATTAAGTAGACTGCCACCTATGTGGCAGTTCATGGGTACAGAGTTTTTACCAAAGGGGATGACAATGCACTTTTTGGCATTGAGCTTGAGGCCATGGCTCTGACACCAGGCATCTGTCTCAGTGAGGCCCTTCTGTAGGATGTCCACTTCATTTGGGGACTCGACTATGGCTCCTAGTTTGCAGTCATCTGTGAACTTCATTAGCAAAGGCCTTCTGTGTTAGCCTGTACTTCAGAGAAGTAGATACCAACCAGGAGAGGTCCCAGGACTGAACCCTGTGGTACTCCACTTGTCGATGGTTTGAAGTCAGATTTGGAGTCTGCAACTTTTACAGTGTGGGCTCTGTCAGTGAGTCAGGTGGCAACCCATCTTGTAACGTAGGGATTTATACCTAGTTTAGTGAGTTTAGTTATAATTCCAAAATGGGGGATGCTGCCGAAAGCCTTGGCGAGGTCAAGATAGGCTGTGTGACACACCTTACCCTTGTCTACAGCTTTGATGACTGCCTCAAAGAAGTCGATCAGGTTCAGGAGGCATGATCTGCATTTCACAAACCTGAACTGGGTGGGATACAGAGTTTGGAGGTTACCAGTGTCTTTGTTTATGAGTTCCATGATGATACATTCTATTTCCTTACAGACCAGGCTCGTCAAGCTAATAGGGCGATAGTTCCCAGAATCAGTGGTGGCTCCCCCTTTGTGGAGTGGGATAACTGTTGCTGTGCACCATTCAGTGGTCACAAAGCCTAATATGAAGCAATGATGAACAAGTTGCTTAGGTGGGGAGCCAGTTTGTTCTGAAGTTCATGTAAAATGCAGCCTGGGATGTTGTCCGGTCCTGTGTTTTTGGCTTTAGAGAGTGCAGCTTTTACCTGCATAGTTGTGATTACAGGGCCTCTGCATTCTTCCTGCATAGATATTGGCCCTTTAGGGGGTGGGGGGGTAAAGTTAGCACTGAACCTATCTGCCAGGATGTTGCCAATATCAGTTGGTTAGGTAATTTTTATGCCGTTGTACTGTAACTCATGGCAGTATGTACAGTTCACTATCTCCTCCCTGGGACATGGGAACTGGTTCTGCCAGGAGTCTCACTGGCACCACGAGGCCCAAGCCCAGATGCAGTACTCCTCCCCGATGGTGACTGCTGTCTTCTGGATCTGCATCCCTGATGGGACTGGCCAGGACCACATGCCCATGGCCTGCTCCGGTGGATCCATGTCCCTGATGAGACTGGCCAGGACCACATGCCCATGGCCTGCTCCAGTGTGGTGTGAAAAGCACCCTGCCTTCTGTAGGGCTGCTGGTACTGCCACTACAAGAGTGTGAATGTGTATGGCAATGTGCGCTCTCAGATGATTTTGTTGCCGACCTATGGCCATGTGGTCAACGCCCTACTCCCACCACATGCTCAAACACAGACATTGCATGGTCAAGCAGTGACAATGTATTACTCCACTGTCTATACATGACATTGGCAAAATGACATATGGCATCACAAATGCTGTGGAGGTCATCACACATGGCAGGAAGCGCTGCATTCATGACCCTGCACATCTGTCTAGTGTTGCAGTCAGTACATGCCTGTGCCTCCATGATGAAGCATAACATGCATCTGGTGACACCTGCTGTGACACTTGCAACAGGGGTTGATGGGCAGCAGTCCTCCATTGAGCACCCTTGTCCACTTGCCTGTGTGTGACCTCACCTGCTCTCTGGCTATGGCTAATGTCTACACTCACACTTGCCATAGTCACCACACTAGCCTGTTCCATGCCACTACTCTTAATCTGTCCATTATTTGTGGCTGCTGGGGATTGAGTATGTGTGGGCATACTGACTGTATGCGGGAACATTGTGGGTGAAAGTGGGATACCAACCAATGGCACAGATTCAGACCCCAACAACCCCACCTGTACCTCACTATGACCACCATCATAATCAGAGTCCGCTAAGACACTGACATCAGGTTGTGAGGGGGAGTGATACAAACCCCCATGTTCACCTGTGAGGGGAAGACAACATATGTAAATTAAGCATCTATATCACATTATCAAAAGTTTACTTAATCGAATCAATAGAGGTCTAACTTTATTGATTAAGTAAAACATTGAATAACGTAAAAAAAAGAAATTTAAAAGATAAAAAAATAAGTGGCGTAGGCAGGGGGCAAGCCCCCCCTGCACCCCCCACACACCCCCTACTTAAATATACCAACTCCGATACTGCACTACATTGAGGTAAACGGAAATCTCCCCTTACGGAGATTTCCGTTTACTTGCACGATGTTCTTCACTTTTGATATTGTCGTGCCGATAATATCAGACTCAATATTGTCAGCTTACGACAATGTGAAGTAGACCCTAAGTTAATACCCTGCAGTATAATGTCTGCTGATATGCACACACACACACACACACACACACACACACACACACACACACACACACACACACACACACACACACACACACACACACACACATGCACTCCTGGTAAAGTCTGGCACAGCTTTGCTTCCTATGGACCCTTTAGGCCAGACTTTACGTTAGTTCTGACTGCCACAATCCATCTCTTTAACAGCTACTGTAAGGCCCTCAATAATGGGTGACAAATCCTACTGTGTGATGGGTCTATTAGCAAAATGGTAAGTGTGACCAAGACCAAGGCTATTGGAGTGAGCTATAGTGTCACCAAGTGCATATGTAAGTACTGTAAGAGCTGGCTTTCTGCCATATAAACTAGACACAATGACAAGGTTTAACAATATGTGATAATAACTAATGAAGGAAAAAGAGAATACTCTATCAATGCAGTACCTACACAGTTCAGACTCACAGGGATTCATTTCAAACAACATTGCAGGACAGTCTGCAATACATACAGGAAACATGTAAAGTACTAGGTGCATAGGTTCATAGGATGATACCAGACTATTGGCCTGGATGCCCTCATAAGCCTAGCTCAGACTTTTGCCTATGTCTCTTCAAAGTCAGCAGCTGTTTCTCTTGTCCAGGTGAGACCCATGCGGAATCCCAGAGGTGTCTTTTTCTGTTTCCCATGCAGTCATCCTGCTTCTTCTTCAAGAGGGTTATAGAGGTACTCTGCTAGGCATGGGGAGGGAGTGTATTTTACAGACAGTGTATTGTGTGGGACACTAAACTATCCCACCAACAAGTACTTTTCATTTCACAAACCAGGTGAGAGCCTTGCGTGCTGGTTGTGAGAGTGGGATTTGTCTTACGGATATGCAAAATGCCATCAAAGCTGGTTGGGAAATGGCCTTGTATTCCAGACCCAGGTCACCTATGATCAATCAGTATGAGACTGAGTACTGGGACAGGGCTTTCAGTCTATCTGTATAGGATAGGTGTTGCAGACCCTGGATTTGCCTGGTCAGAAACCTCTGTGGTCTGTGCAAATGCTGCATTTGCTTGGCAAGGTACATGCCAAAGGAGCCATTGTACTCAGTATTGGGTCTGATAAGGGTAAAGTACAGGGATGTTGTGTCCTCCTGGTTCCTGGATGACATACCCATATTTGTGAGGTGGGCCATGTAGACAGCCTTGCGTACAATGGTGCTAACGCAGTGGGAAACTGTCAGGTTGCTATCAACCTTGGTGTATAAGTTGCCTCACACCTGGTTGCATGCTCAATACATTGTTATTACTGTTATAATTAGTGTGGATGACATCTACCACAAGAGGGAAAGGATGCATCTCCTGGCATTCAGTTTGAGGCAATGCTTCTGGCACCAGTCATTAATTTGGGAAAGGACCTCTGGGAGGATGCTTACATATTTAGGGGAATGTAAGACAGTGGCCAGCTTGCAGATATCTGTAAACATGGTCATCCACAGACCACTGGTTTTGTGTTAAACCTCAGAAATGTATATCTCAAACAGTAGAGGCTCTCAGACTGATCCTTGGGGTACACCACTCTGTAAGAGTCTACTACTAGAGGTGACTTCCACTACTTTGACCGAGTGGGTACTATCATTGAACCAGTTAGCTACCCATCTGGTAACATACAGGTTGATGCCTAGCTGTGTAGGCTTATGTATCATGGCTGACTGGAGATTATTTTTAGATATTTGGCCTAGGATAAGGTAGGCAGTTTGCACCATCTTCCCCTCATCCTTGTGTTTGTTGACCGCTTCAAAGAAGTCAACCAGGTTTAACAGGCCTGATCT
This sequence comes from Protopterus annectens, assembly GCF_019279795.1. NCBI lineage: Eukaryota > Metazoa > Chordata > Ceratodontiformes > Protopteridae > Protopterus > Protopterus annectens. Next base: position 408,410,517 of record NC_056739.1, read on the forward strand.
CCCTTTGACAATACCACACTGTGTGGGCTCAAGCATTTTGAGGTTGCCGATGTCCCTGTTTATAAGGTCCTCAATAATGCCTTCCATGCCCTTGCAGATCAGGCTAGTTAGGCTGATGTGCATATAACTGGCTGGGTCAGTGGATTGCTCCACCTTTGTGGAGAGGGACGACAGTGGCTGTCCTCTGTGCAGATGGGATGACACTAGTGCTCAGACTTTGATTGACTACTGTGTGTAATGGAGCTGAGAGTTCATGCCTGAGTTCATGTAGGATGCAGCCAGGGATGGTATCAGGCCCCATGGAGACTTTATTTTGTTGCCTTTGAGAGGGCATTATGGACCTGCTTCCTGATGATGAGGGGTGGGGGGCAGGTGCTGTGCATGTCCACATGTACTGATGGGGGTACAGGAGGATGATGTTTACACTTAACCTGTCTGCAGCAGGTTGGCTATATCTATAGCGTATGTGTATGTGGTGTTTTTCACCACCACTACAGAGCAGATTTGGGTGTTGCCTCTGAGTCTGCAGACATATGTGAGGAAGACCTTGCGATTGGCTTTGGTGGATGTGTCCAATATGCACTCAAAGTTAGCCTTAGGGTAATTCATCTGTGACCTTATTTGCTTGTTCAAACAAAGGTGACATTGCTTCCAAATTGGCACCTGCTCCTTCTTGGTCCTATCCAGCAATTATTTCCACCTATTATGGAATTTGTGTATTGCTGCTGTCCACCACAGAGGTTTACCCTACCTCGAAGGAGATGATTTTGTCCTGTCAGGTATTGCTGAGTCCATACAGCTATGTAGGTGCTCATATAGTATTGTGGTGTAGGCTTGGACACTACTGCTAGTTCCAACTGATGGGATGGTGGCTGTAAAGCTACTTATACCTGCTCTGAGGAGATTTATAGTCAGTTTTGCAAAGTGCATTTTGTTTGACCCTGACAGGGGGGGGGGGCAGGGGAGATGGTGACCTCAAAAGTGATAGCTATTTGGTCAGATCTTACCAAGGAGGATGACACTGCAGGAGTGTTACAGTGGCTACTCATGTTGGTTAGGACCAAGTACAGGATATTTCCACCTGTCATAGGGGTGTTGACCAGCTGATCCAATATATTGGCATTGACAAAGCCGAGGAATGTCTGTGCATTCATGTTCAGGTAGAATAGGTCATCCACATTATGGTTGGGTAGTTAAAGTCACCCAGGAGCAGGGTAGAAGGTTGAGTCATGACAGATTCAAGCAGGTCCAGATAGGTGTAGTGAGTGTCCTGAGTCATGGTTGCAGGTCTGCAGCTAGCTATGATTTGAATAGGTGTTTTGACAACAGTTAACTGCACTTGGGATGTCTCCCGTGCATCATACTGTTTGACCAGCATGGAGGTGTATATGTGTATGATAAAGTTTAAAACTCCACCACCTTTAGCTTTGTAGTCCTCCATTTGGGGTCTAAAGGTATGGTAGAATGAGTAACCTGGCAAGGTTAGTGTGCTCTCCACAGCTTCAAACCAGGTTTCAGTGACTGTACAAATCTCAGCATCGTCCAGGACAAGGAACACTTGCAGTGACTTTAGTTTCATGCTAAGACTCCTAGCATTTAGCAGCATTACCTTTACATTTCGTTTATAACAAGGTTTCATGCTGGTAATGTTCTACTTATGACTTTGCCTTCAAAAAGGTACTATGGGGAAGGCAAGTGCCTTTGCCGGAAGCCTAAAGCTCAGGAGAGACAGATAAAGGCCATTTCTGGTAAAGCATTGCAGTCTGTCAATCATGTACTGTCATGTGACTGAGACAGCAAGGATTCCAGGCTCTTAATGTGATTGCATCTCTCACATATTGTGTTCCTAGGTGGTAGTAGCACATAGATGTCTGCTTACATAAGGCAGTGGCTACACTGTGTCAGGATGCCCATATCAACTGGACTAGCATGAGAAAGCACAGGAAAACACAGGAAATTGCCCATCCACGTTGATCAGCATTTGTGGAAGAGAGATTAGGGATAGTGGAGTGGGTACTATCTGAGGATAACATCTATAGGTGAGTATGGCTGGATAATACCAAGACAGTACCTAAAGGCAAGGGCTTCATTTACACAGGAGTTCAAGTAAGGGAAAGATAGGCAACTGGGATACCTCTCAAAGTGTTAAAACTGCACAAAGGTGCAAGCCATGCACATGCTGAGTTTAAATACCACAACACCGACGGTAAAACAAGAACACTGGGAGTGACCGATCAACCCTTATCCCTGAGCTCTTAGCTCAACATCCTATGGCAGACCAGTGCCAACCAGTTCACCTACTCCCAGTAAGTGCAGGCAGGCCCTGGACAATACTAGATGGTGTAGCAGGAAACACAAGAATCACACAGTCAGATGCGAGTCCAACAAAGCCTGTAACCAGACTATGCTAAAGATATTTAAAATCTGTTTAGGTCAGTGTTACACATGTGAACAGATACACACAACTGGGATACCTCTCAAAGTGTTAAAACTGCACAAAGGTGCAAGCCATGCACATGCTGAGTTTAAATACCACAACACCGACGGTAAAACAAGAACACTGGGAGTGACCGATCAACCCTTATCCCTGAGCTCTTAGCTCAACATCCTATGGCAGACCAGTGCCAACCAGTTCACCTACTCCCAGTAAGTGCAGGCAGGCCCTGGACAATACTAGATGGTGTAGCAGGAAACACAAGAATCACACAGTCAGATGCGAGTCCAACAAAGCCTGTAACCAGACTATGCTAAAGATATTTAAAATCTGTTTAGGTCAGTGTTACACATGTGAACAGATACACACATAAATATGACAACAGCAAAAAAAGAGCAAACAAATTTCAACAGATTAACCAGTTAACCAATAGTAAGGCTCAGAACAGAGCCCTGTTCCAGCACTCTTTAGTCACACAACTTCTAATTGCACTCTCCTGCCACTAGGGTGTAGGGGAATCTTCTCCAAAAGAGATGGCCTGGATTACTGTTCAGGTTATAGAGACAAAATTATATTCAGCAGGTCAGGATGTAGTGAATGCTACAGCAAACAAGACATACTAATGTCAGACAAATACAGTTCAAATGAGCAGTCACAATGAGCCTTTAATCAGCAAGTTGTAGCTCAGAAGGACATAATGTAGCTTCATCTCCCACAACAGTGCAGGCCACAAACCTACTTCATGTAAAATAGCTGGCCTGAAGCCCATGTGCTTAAATGCACAGCCTTAGCATAACAGAATTACATCAGGCTACTGACAAGTAGTAATACATGCAGCAGAATAAGTGCAATTGAGTCATTGTAACAACAGGCAGTGACAACAAATTGAGGTAATATGGTTGGAATAGACAGAAATACAGTAACATGTTTTTTGTTTATAGGTTATGTGGGAAGGGGTGAAACACAATAATGTCTGGTTGAGAAACAAAGGGGGGTGGGCCCTCCATAATGATATGTGTCTACTCAGTAAGATAAGCTGATGAGAGACAACTAGGAGGTGTGTTCAAAATGAGATGTGTAGTAGGGACGGCCAGATCACATGCCAACAAATAGTTGAACACAACAATGGGAACCCTTACAACTCCAAAAGAACAGAAAACTTGTGACAAAACAAATGCAATACTGCAATACGGTACAAAATATGTATGACCAAAGCTTAACTAAAGAGCTTGAAATCAACATTAAATGTAGAGATGACTGATACTCAAGAGCACTGCACAACACAGAAACACTTCAGCTAACTACAGATATTTGTAATTAAGAGAGCAATGCTATGCCTCAGCGACACACAATACTTAACTGCTGCTATTCACATGTTTCAGAGTAATTCTTTGGTAATCTTTGTTAACATACCCTAGCCAAGAACTGTGAAAAGTATATCAGAGCAGAATCCGTATAACCAAATAATTGTAATACTACATTAACATACAAAATACAAGTCATCAAAGCTTAAGTATTGTGCTTCTAATCTAAATTAGATGCAGAGCCATCAGAGCCACACGCTCCAGGGACCTAAACCTTGTCATCACAATGAGCAAAACATGCTGGAGGGATAGGTTCCTGACCCAGAGACTCCCCATACTCTGGAATAGACTGCTCATACATGTCAAGCAGAGCTCCTCCTTGGCCCTCTTCAAAATACAAGTCATCAAAGCTTAAATACTGTGCTTCTAATCTAAATTACATGCAGAGCCATCAGAGCCACATGCTCCAGGGACCTAAACCTTGTCATCACAATGACAAAATTCACAGGCTAACAGCATATATCATACTTCTCTGTGTCAGTCCTACATATCTGTCTGAGGTGTGTGTAGTCTGTATGTCCCAGGCTGTGTCTTACACAAGCTCCAAAATGAACTAATCCCTCACCTAAACACACTGTTCAAACTCAGCCTCTCTACAGGCTATGTACCCATAGAGTGGTGCACAGCAACTGTTATCCCATTCCACAAAGGTGAAGCCACAACAGACCCTGGGAACAATCGTCCTATAAGCCTGACTAGCCTGGTCTGCAAAGCTATGGAGCGCATCATCATGGAACTCATTAACAGAGACATTGGGAACCTCTAAACATTGGACCCTACCAAGTTTGGCTTTGTTAAGGGCAGATCATGCCTCCTAAACCTGGTGGACTTCTTTGAGTCAGTTATTAAGGCTTTAGATGAGAAAAAGTTGGTCCACACAGCCTACCTAGACCTCCCAAAGGCTTTCAACACCATTCCCCATTCTGGTATTATAAACAAGCTCACCAGCCTGAGCATAAACCCCTACATCACGAGATGGGCTACCAATTGGCTCACAGATAGAACCTACATGGTGAGAGTTGCAGGCTCTAGGTCTGACTCTAAACCGATTACAAGTGGCATCCCTCAGGGCTCAGTCCTAGGACCCCTCCTGTTTGGTATATACTTCTCAGAGGTACAGGCAAGCACAGGAGGACTATGGCTGACCAAGTTCATAGACGACTGCAAACTGGGGGGCCATAATTGACTCTCCAGCTGATACAGACATCCTCAAGAAGGGTCTCACTGAGACGGATATCTGGTGTCAAAATCATGGCCTCAAACTAAATGCCAAAAAGTGCATAGTCATCCCTTTTGGAAAAAAAACAAAGTACCCGTGAACTACCACATACGTGGTAGTCCCCTAAATACAGAAAATGTAATAAGTGATCTGGGGGCCCAGGTAGATAGCAATCTCTCCTTTGATAATAATATTGCCAATGTGGTTAGAAAATCCTTCTATGTGGCCCACCTAATCACAAAAGGGTTCGCATCTAGAAAAAAAGAGGTTATTGTGCCCCTCTACTCATCACTCATCAGACCCATCATAGAGTACAACACCCCATTTGGGATGTATCTTACAAGACACCTACAACAGCTGGAAAGACCACAGAAGTACCTCACCAAGAGGATTACTGGCCTCAAACAGATGCCCTATGCACCTGACTGAAGAAACTCCAGCTGTACTCGGTTGCAAATCGCTTACTCAAAGGTGATCTTTGCCTGACATACAAGACCATGTCCAACCCAGAACTGATGGACATGCTCCACCTAAAAAAAGCAAATCCCCAAGAGCCACATGTTCTAGGGATCTAAACCTCACCACAATGATAAATAGGATATGCTGGAGGGCTAAATGCATGTCCCAGAGCCTCCCCATGCTTTGGAACAGGATTCCAATCTACATTAGGCAGAGCCCCACACTAACACTCTTCAAGAGAAACCTTGGCGAGTGGATGGGAAACAGAAAATTTACCCCGTGGATCACTGCAGTGGCTCTGCTGGACAGAGGCACAGGGAACTAATGGCTCTGCTGGACAGAGGCACAGGTAACTAATCTATGGGGGTGGCGAAAACGAACACATTCTGGCTAGGCTTATAGATGCCCTTGGGCAGATAGCCTAGTACTTACCTATGAACCTATGAACCTAAAAGGAACCTTAAAGACTGGATGGGAGATAGGAAATTTACCCCAGGAATCACGTCAGTCACCCTGCTAGACACGGGGCCAGGGAAGTAAATATTGTGGGAAGAAATAGCCAGGGAATTGTTATGGCTAGGCTTGTACAGGCCCTAGGGCTGATAGCCTAGTACCAACCTATGAACCTAGAGATGACTGATACTCAGAGCAATGCAGACCACACAAACATCAGACAGATATACCATATTGCCATATATATATGTGAACTATGTCACATTTGCCTAGTACCTACCTATACAACATGCACAGCTGTTTGTGTGTGACAGGTCTGGAAGTAATAATCCACATCAATGCTGCGTCGTGTCATATTGCATCAGTGTTTCTCACCTGCCTTCTTTTCACAGGCTAACAGCCCAGACTAACAGCATATATCATACTTCTCTGCATCAGTTGTACATATCTGTCTGATGTGTGCATAGCACTGGAAGTCATTACACAGTTAAACACTTCCAATTTCAACTTAGTAATTATAAACAACCTAGTAATTATTTATGTTTGAAGGCAATACAACAACCTATAGGTGTAGAGATTTATGTTTGTTTGCTGCACTGGAACTAAAATAACACATTTGTAAAACAAATACAGCCTATTTACTTGACATTTTGCAACTCATGTCTGTATGTTTGAGGCTTCTGGCTTCTACTATTAATACATACATGTGCACAGGTAATACTTGATATACATTTCTGTTCTTTGTCAATATGGCACACTGTGTTTACACTCTTGCAGCTCAGTCATACCTCTCAACCTATTAGAGCAAGACATCTGGACAAAGGCACACATCAATGGGGGGCAAAGGCCAGAAAATAGTGACACTTTATAAATCTAGCTGTAACACACTTAGTTGCTAGCAAAGTCAGTTTCACGTTCACAGGAATACTCTAAAGGATATGACAGCTGACATTCAAATGTATGCTATTATGTTATGACGTCAGTCTTTACTGGGTTGCCAGTGATTTTCCAGACAAAACACAACTGTATGAGGCATTGACTATAAATATGAGGCAAACGTGGTCAGTCTGCAAGCTTTGGACATTTGAAAGGTATAAGCTCAGTATATAACATACAGTTCAATACACACACTTCTGTGCCAGTTGTTTACTATGCACATACCCTATATAGGTCTCTTACATTTGTAAGACAAGCATATGTATCATAGTAGTATTCATAGGTGACATATAAATATTTGTAACATCTGAGGTAGCTGGCCTAACAGTGTCACAGTCAGTATTGGACAACAGACACTATGTGAGCTGACCTTTGCTGGGGTGACTCAGGAGAGAGATCTGTGATTTATGTCACTGCAGAGAGGGCCAGCAGGAATGGTCATAGGTGCTGGACAGCAATATATGAGTCCAGCAAGTCTTGTTGAGACCTATTGTTTAATTCCTATTTCACATTATTGCATCCCCCTTCTGCTTTCCATTACATGCTTAATTGATTGACATACCTGTTATAGTGCTGAAGAGTTTTCTCAGAATAATGCAAATGTTCAGGTTTGTGTAGACGCAGTCTGTCTTTGTGTAGAAAGGTTCAGACCTGTTTTGCATAGGCAGCAGCTTGCCTTTTGTAGGTAATGCTCATGAACAGGTGATGGCCTGTGCAACAGTTGGTATCTCCCACTTGCAAATTGCATCCAGAACAGCCCCTTTTCCTTGCCTGTGAAGAGTATGTTATGGAGGTGTGGGGGTACAGCTTCACAGAAGATAGGTGGAAATACCTCTTAGAACAAGAAATGTGGAGAAAGATGAACAAATTTGGGGACAAAGTTCCAGAATTGGGTACAGATTGTAAGCATTGATGTTATACACTTAGAATATTGCTAGATTAACAGGGTTTGTCTGGGCATGCATTTTCTGAGTGACTTGATGTCAGACAGTGATATGTCTATGACATACCTCTCAACTGTCCAGATTTCCACAGAATGCCCAGAGGTTTGCCTCTTATGTTCGGTCTGTTCCTCAGACAATTTATGTTTTTGAGAAATCAGTAGGATAATGTGAGGATTGAAGTCACTAAATGTTGACATACATTTGTGTTTCAGACTTCATATCCTTCAGAAAAGTTATGCTACAGCAAACCCAGTAACACCAGCAACTGTTTCAGTTTGTAACACCATTATGTAAGATATGTCCCTCTTTTCAGCCCCCTATCCCCAAGTTTGTCAGGCTTTGTCCAGATGTCTTGCAGTAAGAGGTTCAGAGGTATGGTATATCATTATTTAGTGACTTCACTCCTGATACCATCCCAGTGATTTAGCAGACTGCTAGAAGTGTTATGAGGCAGTGGCCTTAAATATGGTCCCACACCCTGGACATTCTGTGGAAATCTGTACAGTTGAGAGTTATGTATGTCTGTCCATTGTTACCAGACTGTCAAGATTGTGAAGCAGTGTAGTGTGTAAATGTTTGTTGGGCTGCATAGGGAGAGGGGAAGATGTGAGCATCATAGATACTTTTCTATCTGACTGTGCATGCTACTACAGCAGCTGGTGGTCTATAAGCTGTATATGTTTTTAGGGTCAGACTGAGAAATGTCCTGTAACACCTCAGGATTCCAAGTGCACTGTGACTTGGGGCAGTATATGTAGCTGTAGTGTGTGACTGGCAATCAGGATATGTTCATTCAAACAGTTGTTATACTCTAGAGTTCAGTTGGGGTACTGGTATATTGCTGTGACTGTGGTGCAAATGGCAGTGGGTGGACAATTTCTCACTGGTGTCTGCTTTTCCCTATGGTTACACTCCTGTAGTGCAGGATATATTTGCAAATGCATGAGTAATTCCCCAGTACTCATTTGGGGTGGTGTTGTGCTGGTCTTACTGTAGTTCAGAAGGTGCTGGGAGACATGGTTGGCAGCTCTCAGTGTTTTTTCCCTTCTGTTACATAACTGCAGTCATACCTCTCCACTGTCCAGATTTCTATACATTGTCCAGATGCATAGCTCATATTTTTGGTCTGTTCTCCATAACAGTTGTGGGTTTCTGACAAATCACTGGGATGATGTGAGCATTGACATCACTAAATGATGACAATCATTTGTGTTTCAGACCTGAAATCTATCGGACAATATACGATAAAACAAACCATGATACCCTAGCAAACGTCTAAGCTTATAACAGCCATATTTTAAATATATCACTATTGTACTACTGTTTGTCCAATATCCCCCACTTTGTCAGGCTTTTGCAGTAAGAGGTTGAGTATATATATATATATATATATATATATATATATATATATATATATATATATATATATATATATATATATATATATATATATACACACACACACACACACACACACACATATATATATATATATATATATATTTTTTTTTTTTTTTTTTTTTTTTTTTTTACTGAAGCATTTCTAATTCTCACAGCTCATGTGGAGGTAGTTGCTGTGACACAGAGTCTTGGCTTTAAGGCTTGCCTGGAATGTATATTTTTACCCTTATGTTAAATGACTGTAGTGCAGGATATGTTTGCAAAAGCATTACAAATTCCCACAGCTCAGATGATGTACCAGTATGGTCGTGTGATTGTCCAGCACAGCATCCTGGGTTCAAGAGTTGGTAGTGATGACTTTTTTCATTAATGTTAGATGACCATAATGCATGATATGTTTGTAAAAGCATTATAAATTCCCACAGCTCAGATGCCGTAGTAATATGCTGCTCTGATTGTAGTGCACGGTGTTCTGGGTTTGAGATTTGGCAGTGCTGATTATTTTGTTGCTGGGCAGAACAAGGGCTGATATAGACAGAGCGATTAAAGCACTTTTAAGTAGTTGTAAGTTGGTTTGCATGGTTTTACGTGTAGCTAAGTGATGCTAACTGATGCTAAAATCCTCTTAGCTTTGCATAGGAGAACTTATTCTTGCATACAACCACACTAATTTTAAATAAATAAAAGAAAAAAGGGTGATAGGAAAGGGGTGAAATGGGGGCAAGAAGGGGGTAAAATATTAGAAAATACAGTTAGGGATGTACAGGATGGATGTAGGAAAGGACCATAGCTCTACATTTCTACTGCAGCAACAGCTGTGACTGATGTGGAAAGTTTGGAATTTACAGTCTCACACCCCAGAGGGAGGGGTGCTGGGAACATATATTTGTAGAGTAATTTGAGTGTTGATTGGTTTGTGTTACTGGATATGAGGGCGAAATATAGTGCTATGTATGGGACAATGATTTTTTCTGGGACAGATGCCCTTTTTTATTAAAGTGAGAGTGGGATGTATTGGAAGGGCTGCAGGTATGTTTGGGGAGGTAGATTGGGTAGGATAGGTTGCATTCACAGACAGACAAGACACACAAGACAGCAGACAGGGGTGGTAAATGACACATGACGGGGTAAACACCTTGGACATGGAGGGTGGTAGGGAATCAGAGGCCCATGAGTCCCCAAATGAATACAGTGGGACTGAGGTCTCCACCCATGGCCAATCACCACTGCACCTTCATGGCCTCAAAGGTGGCTGCGCTGGGTGCTGAACAACAACCCTCCAGGTGCATTAGGTGGCCCTCAATCTGGCGCAGCTGTCCATCCAACTTGGAGCAGATGATGCTGCACACAACTTGTGGTGGGTGACAGGCTCCTTTATGCACCCATGCCCAAGGGGGCACGGGCCCCATCCCCTGAGGTGGTTCCACCTGAAGATGGTGAAGGACCAGCAGAGTAGGAAGTTCCAGGTTGGGTCCCAGATGTGCTGGGTGCTGGTGTTATGGCCAGATGAGGTGGGACAGGCAGATCTGCCGGGATCTTCCTTCCCAAACATGGTGTTGAGGTTATCCAAGATATATTGGTTAGTCATGAATAAACCATTTCAAAATTAATTATAACAGCATGCATGGGTGTTCCATTTAACCCAAGCCAAGAGATCTGAAACAGTTGCATAGCAAATAGAACACATGCATAAATGGAACAACAGTTAGCATTGTAACAGCATGCCATTTACATTGATGGCAAAAACCACCAACAATTGTATTTGAACAAGGTATGTTGATATGCAACCAATTAAATATATGAACAATAATAGAACAGAAGCCCCAACATTAAGTTTTGAGAAAAACATAGCCATGATATATGAATAAAATGTATAACTTTCTTGTGTGGTGAAAGCCAGTGAACCTTTTTGGCTAGGCTTGTATAAGCCACAGGGCTGATAGCCTTGTACCTACCTATAAACCTATGAACCTATGATGCAGATGAGGTGTGGCGGAGAGAAAAAGTACATTAACAACTGTATAGGCTTCTATTTTATGCAACAGTACTGCTCAATACTCTACAGCTCTGCCCTCTCTTTACATCTAACTATGGCCCATAGCTTCTGTAGCACATACATACCTGTTAAACTGTCAACCTGTAATGGTATGGGGCAGACTGGGACAACTATGGCTACATTACTGGAGGGGCTTGTACATGTCAGGGTTACATATCTGACAAAGAAGGGGTACCCTGCACTGATGTTGTGTGTGTTTACTACTGGCATACTTCACCTGGATTCCTTATCTGTGTCCAAGGTGATTGGCAGCAGTGATCACTAGCAATGACAGTGTGACACTTGAGAGAAATATCAGGAAATGAGCATGGTGTATGTACCTATCCTGCTGTCATTTGCAGACATGGGTTCAGACACTGGGACAGTTGTACATGGTGTATTGGTATACCCTTCTTACAGCTACTGCAAAAATGTCTTTACCTGTAAGACCTGTGGAGAAAATATCTGTTACCACTATCTGACTGTTTCTACAAATATTCAAGATTTTTTGAGTGTATATATGCACACATCTCAGTACCACCCCCTGGATTCAAACCATGTCTTGTATGGTAAAATGAACAACAATGCTATTTCTCATCACACTGAGATACTGGGGAACTGCCATCTCTTGTTTGACTGATTTCTGCCTATTATTCTGTGGGTTAGACAGTCTGACCTTGTAATCTTGAGATTCATGCATGACAGATAGTTAGTGTACTGTGTAGTAATCCTGTGAAATAATACAATCTGGAAAGCAAATGTTAACACAAGGCAATGCTGAAGCAGATACACTATAATACAATAGACATTACTATTCAGGTTTCAGATCTTAGCAGATAACATATTTCATTTATATTTTGTTTTACAGCTCCACAATCTACTGTTTTGCATAATAGCTGGTTCTCAGAACAATCTCAGTAAATTCATGCTGTCAAAGCCATATTTGCTGTGAAGAGCCTGTACACATTCTAGTTTTACAACAACATACCAGAGTAAAAACAGTTTGTGGTATGAGTCTTTATTTCACTTGTATGACACAGTGCTTTATTACTGCATGTTGTATAAATCAATATTAGTCTTGCAAACTTTTATTTAATCATTAGACACAGAACACACTACACCTACTGGCAGTAAACAATTTACTCCCTCTTATTTATTTTACTATATACTGCAAGGTAGATCTGTACTCACCAGCCTGTCAGTGCAGCCTTGTCAGTCTGGCGGCATGGGCCTCAATATTGCTAGCCCTTTCCACTGCAGCTGTAGGGGGAACAAAAAAAACATTATGCATACGCGTCTATCACACACCCAAGCTAGAATTTGGTACAGCTATGCATAAGATACTTACAAACTACTGGAGCACTCCGTGCTTGAGCTTCTTGGATTCACTGGGCCAAGAGTGCCCCCTTCCTATGCTTTAGTTCAGCATAATGATGCCATCCTTGCTCACCAGTTCGGGGGATTCCAGTGGCACTGGTGAGGTCATGTGCCAGATGGTCCCAGGCCTCCACTTTGTACTGAGAGCCCTGGTACTGGTCCTGCAACAGTCTGTCATCATGGTTTTCTATGAGGAGTCCAGCCATGACCCTGAACTCCAGAATGCCCCAGCACTGTGCCCGAAAGCGAATTTCCTCTCCAATGCCAGACATGGTTCCTGCAGAGATCAGACTACCGCAAGTTATGGCTGAATTCCCATTTGTGCAGTTTAAATAAGGCCATATTCCCACCCTTTGCCATCATTGGACCATTTTGAAAATGCTAAGCTCAGCTAAGTGGTGCACAAATCTGCTAATCTGAGCTGAACAGTGCTTAAAGGGGTAAATGCTGAGCACTGCTTAACAGTGCACAAATCTGCTTAGCTGAGTTGACTGCTGCTTAGTATTTACATCTAAGCAATGCTTAAACCAGCTGACAATGGCTAACCATTGCTCAGTTTTCATTTAAAAAAATATCAGAATTGTAACTTCATTAATTATTACTGATAAATTATTAAGTGTATATGATTTCCTTTACATGACATCCCTCTATGTTCTTTCATTACATTACCTTGAGGTGTGACTATATTGTATGGGACACTTGTGTATACATGGGTGATTTCACATGTTATATGTACTCACACTTCCATTTTGAACCAGCTACACTAACCTGGTTAACACATATCATTTACTACATAATTGAAAATAAAAAAAAAATCATTTTAACAATGCTTTCCCATGTGAAAATAAAGGGCATGTCTTGGTACTCAGACTGTGAACTGGTGCATGTAAATCTCAGACTCTAACCACTACACTGTCTTGCCTTTAAGGATCTGACCTATACATTTGCATTTACTTCCTATGAGATGTTTTAGCAATGCTGAGCAGAGGGCCATAGCATGCAAACCCGCTCAGCTATGCTTTAATTTCCCTTATAACAGAAAAGAAATATCTGTTGCAACCACTTTACATACATATATTCAGACTGATGCTAATTCATGTTTGTCATTGCACTACCTATCATTCCATCCACTTTCTATGTGTGTATGGGTGATATTGGGTTGATATCACTAACTACTGGCATACATTTGTGTTTCAGGTTTCTACACCTTCAGAACATTCAGGCCACTGCAGAACCTATTATTCCACAGAAACTGAAAGTCCTTACAAAGTGCCATACAGCACTTTCAGAGTGCAGGGGGAGTCCAGTAGCACTGGTAAGGTTGCGTACCAGATGGTCCCATGCCTCCGCTTTGTACTGATAACCCTGGTACTGGCCCTGCAGCAGTCTGTCATAATGGTTTTCTGTGAAGAGTCCAGCCATGACCCTGGAAGTGCGTGCACTACTGAAACAAACCCCCTACACTCCTTCACTGTTCGTGTCCCCCAAGCCATTCTCAGTAGTGTGCCTTCATTAATATGTAAGGCACGCTGCTGTTACAGCTATGCGGAAGTGGACGCCATTCACGCCATGTAGGAATAAAACTATTCTTACATGGAGTTTATTGAATCCTGGGGACTGTTATTTTCTGCAGTTTGAATTTTACACTTAATCTTTGTAGATGCTTATGTTTTGTAGTATACTTTATTATAAGAGAGCTCATTCAGTCAGTTTAACTAAGTGATGTTGTACAGCATTTTAACTTTGTGGAATATTTTATGAAATGTTTAGGGCAGTCATTTAAGATACTGTTTAGGCAACCTTGTGAGCTATTTTGCAGTTGAATGATTTATTACAATCATTTTTGCAAATCATGTTTCTCGATCCCAAATTAACCATTTGAGCATTATAGGTAAGGTGGTAGTGACCCATAGATGGTACACTGAACATGTGAGCTCGATATGCAAGTTTTGGCATAGTTATTGCAATTTATTGAAATAATGTTAAAAAGTACACTGGTCATTTTAACTAAAAAAGTGTTTTGCCAGAATATATTTTACCTCTGAATATTGGTATGAAACTTTAAGGTGGTCACTTTAGAAACCCTTCCTCCAGACATTTGCATACTGTTGTACAATTCCATTTTCAAATCTCATCTTGCAGTCATATTTACAAAGTGCACTCTGGATCTAAGCTGTACAAATTCAATGCCATAATTCAGATGATGACACATAAAAGGTGTGGTGAAAAACTACCTCAGACTGTTATGTTTTCATAGAGGTATTGGCATTTGAAATGAATTAACAAAAATGCAGTGTTCATTTTAACAAATTGATCATTGTACAGGGTTAAAACTTTTCAACTACATTAAATTTTGGTATGAAATTCTTAAGGTAGTCATTTTTAAGGGCCCCTTCTATCTATATTTTCTTTTGTAAATGTCCTTTCTTAGTTGTTTTTGCAAATCAAACTTTGCACAAATTCAGTGTCACAGGTCATTTGGTGGTGTTCCCCTAGATGGCATGTTAAAAATTTGAGCTCAGATTTAATGCATGCTTGTATGCTGTCTTGGAACTTGAACTGAGTGCCTTTTGCTGCAAATGGTTTAAGTTAACATTAAGTGAACCAAAATCAGAGCACAAAACAACTTAACCCAGGAGTCATACTAAGTGCCTGGTAGTGTTTTCATCTGAAAGATACTTCTATATGATGGTTTGGACTTGGCAAGGATGTGGTTCACTAGACCAATGGCATTAATTACAACCCAGTCTGGTACCTTACCAGCAGCTGATGTCCAGTTAGGTTGGGTAGGTGGCTTAAAGAATGGATAAAATTGTATTGTAGTACACTTAGTGTGTGCTTTGTATTCTGCATTTTGACTTGCACTGGCAGGTGGCTGTTTCCCGTGAATGATATAGATTGTTTAAATGTACTTGTTAAACAGAACAGCTTACCCTGCTAGTCAAAGCTGAAATGGAAGTCAGTGAGTGAGTGAGCTGTCCTGGGTGCAAGCTTTAATGCAAGTGGACCTCTGTGGGACTGGGTACCTTGATTTAGTACAAAAGCTTTTCACAGTGTAGTACTATTATCAAATGCCAGTTAACTTTGTGAGTATCTGTAGGACCAGCTATCTTGTTTGTGGTATGTTGGTTCTTGCAATGAAATTCTTACCTGAACATGGCTATGTTATAAAACGTCAGACAGGAAGGCACACAACACTGTGGTATTTCAAGCCATTATTTAACTACAGACCAGCTACTTTTATCCTGTGTGCCTCTGTACTGACTTACAGAAGGGCCTTTATTTGGAGATGGATAGTGTAGATGACAGAGTAAAGTGGCAGTCTGGCTGACTCTAGGGGGTGGGGTCCATTGATGATGGGTTGTTGGTCAGCATTGTGGGTACTTTGAAAAAAATGGCTATACCACTGACTGCTTGCTCTGTTACATATATAGAACGTTAACACACTTCTGCCCTAATGTAAACTACTTGTTCTAAACTATTTATTATTCTGTTATGTATACTGTTGTGTATAATAGTTTTAATGTGCATCTACTCATTTTATGTAACAATTGTGTTCACATTCTCAGAGTTACAATCCTTTTTTTTATTTTGGTTGCAACTGCTCTTTGAGCTTGTGTTGTGGCTGAAAAAGTCCCAGCTATCCCACCTCATTAACAAATAGAAATAAAATAAATTGTTTATTTGTAGTGCTGCATGTAAGGTATATGCAATGTGATTTTTCTTCTTATTGGCGTTCTGATTTTTGTTGTGTATTGCAGGTTGTATGTTGAAAATTAAACATTAATTCTTAGTGCACTATTTTTCTCATTGTATGGCCACGCTGTCTGACCACTGAATTACTCACACCTTATGAGCTGCAGCTATCAATGCTAATTTGCTCTTTATATTGCAATAGCAGTCACTGAGTCCAGGGATAAATGCTGAAAATCTAGGGTTGCCACCTTTTCAAATGGCCAGTGTGGGACATTTTCAAGACACACATCAGATTTTACAGGCCGACACATACCCACGGTCAGTACAAAGGACAGAACTTAACTTTTTTGCCTAAATAAAAGCTTATTCTTATAGCAGTTTAGTTGCTTATTCTGTTTCTTGTAACATTTAGGTATTTTAGATACAGAAATAACTATTTTATGCAACTATTACATAAAATATGGGACATAATTATGTCTTACACTCTCAGGACATTTGCCATTTTTAATATTTTTTGTCAGGACACAACTGCCCAAAGAGGGACTGTCCCTCGCAAAGTGGGGCAGGTGGTAACCCTATGAAAATCAATTTATTTAAAATCTGAAATGAATTGTTTTAAAATATTACTACTACTGCATTCTTACTAATTTGAAAGAATTATATAAATATATGTTCTGTTTCTTCATAACAACATGTAAATCTATGAAATATCTACTGCCATTTATTATGGTCCTACTATTGCATGGCTATTGTTCTGTACCATGTTGTTATTCCTTGCTTGTCTTTGAAGAATCTGCTGCCGTTTATATTACTATTATTGCACAATTAATATACTGGATACTTTTTGTCTGTACCTATTGGTCCAGGTCATGGCTGGCAAGGGTTCTCAGACCAGTACCCTTACCTGGTTAAAGAACAAATAAAATAATAAAAATCTATTATTCCTTTTTAACAATAAGTACACACTTGTCTGCACTATTAGTGGACACATTTTTATATTTGCATTTCTATATTTTGATATATCTCCTGCATTTTGTTAATGTAATTGTGCTTAACTGGTTAACATTTGTATCAATGCCTTGGATTTTTCAACCTGCATTTCAGGACAGTAAATGGCTTGCACAGCTTACAGAAACAGTATTGCAGTGCGGAATACACATGAATAATTTAGTGGGGACTTCATGCATGAGTTGGCAGAAAGATGTACTTGAACAAAATAGATGAGGCATAAGGGGAGCATTATAAGCAAAGCATGCCAGTGTAACAGAGTATATGAGGAAGACCAAGGGACTGGTCTGTGATTCATTAGATGAAATTCAGAACATGCCGGAGAGTTAAAAATAGGTGGATTGAGCTGGCATTCCTTCACTCAATTAACCATCACTGACACACAATCCAGTTTCAACTGTACTGGGCCAGGCCTTCCTTGGGCACTCCAAACTTTCCTACCTACCTTAGCAATAGCTTGGATAGGGCAGCAGATAATAGGCCTTCAACCTGTGGACCACTGTCATTGATAGAAGGGAGAGAAAAACCAAGGGGTGCCTTAAGCAATGAGAACTTATAGCCTGTACTTCATACAGAGTGTATATATGGAAATAGGAAGCCATTAAACTTGGTGTGACAGCTGTCTCCGATGCCTCTTCTCAGCCAGCAACTTTCTCCTCTCACTTTGCCCATGCTGAAAAACAAAAGGGATACACAAACCACCATCTATCGCACATAAGTGTGACTAAGATGAGGATTACAGTGGAAAGCTACAACTCTATAAGTGCAAGCAATGTGAAAGCTGGGGTGATGCCCACATCCCAGACATGTCCTATACTACCAGGTGTATGTACAATGTAGCAGAAGCAGGAAAGGGTGGCCACAGCTAAGTCAGTAATCTGCACTGTCAGAAGCAGCTATACCAACACGTGCATGTGGAGTGAAGGAGAAGAATGAAATGGTGAACTCAGTCCCCAAGGGATGCCTCTGTATTCCATATACCACAAAGCAATACACCTCCACAATACACACAACTGCCAAAACTGCATGCACAACATAGCCATTTACAGCAGCCAACTTGGTATCTTCTACATTCTGTCAGATGAAAGAAATGCTCTCATCCAAAAAAAGGTAGCCAGTCTGGTGGTCCCCAGCCATAAACAAACTTTACAACAAAAGGAGGAAACTGTTGCAGAAAAGAGGAAAATCCTGGGATGCAAAAATCTCCCTTACCAGCCACAGTAAGAAACTGAGATCCCTCATAAAATCCTCCAAAGCTAGTTACAAAAATAAAATTGCCAAAAATTCCAAAGACAACCACAAGGCATTCTATAACTATGTCAAGAATCTAAATGGCAATGCTCAGATCTGCTCTGAGCTAAAACAGAATGGCATTAAATATAATGATCCCAGGGATATTGCCAATATCCTGGCAGATCGATTCAGTGCCAACTTTAACCCCCTCTCACCCCCTAAATGGCCCATCTCAATACCGGAAGATTGCCAAATTGCGGTAATAATGGCCACACAGGTAAAAAACGCACTCTCCAAAGCTAAGAATACAGCATCCATGGACCAGATGACATCCTGGGCTGTGTACTACATGAGCTATAATATGAACTGGCACCTCACCTAAGTGTTATGTTTAATTATAGCCTCACCTCAGATTTCATGCCCATTGAGTGGCACAGAGCTACAGTTATCCCACTCCACAAGGGGGGATCCCCCTTGGATCCCAGAAACTACCGTCCCATCAGTCTAACGAGCCTTATCTGCAAGACCATGGAGCGTATTATCATGGAACTTATAAACAAAGACCTTGGCAACCTTCAAACACTGGACCCCACCCAGTTTGGGTTCGTGAACGGCCGATCTTGTCTCCTGAACCTGATTGACTTTTTCAAATCAGTCTCCAGAGCCATGGACAAGGGTAAGGTGATCCACATAGCCTATCTAGACCTTGCCAAGGCCTTTGACACCATCCCCATCTCTGGAATCATAGATAAACTTACTAAGCCGGGCATTAATCCCTACGTCACCCAATGGGTTGCTAACTGGCTTACTGATAGATCCCACATTGTAAAAGTAGCCAACTCCAAATCCAGCTCCAGACAAGTGACAAGTGGAGTACCTCAGGGCTCAGTCTTGGGGCCGCTCTTGTTTGGCATCTACTTCTCTGAAGTACAGGCCAACACTAAGGGACTCTGGCTAACAAAGTTTGCAGATGACTGCAAACTGGGAGCCATTATTGAATCCCCAAATGATGTCGATACTCTACAAAAGGGCCTTACAGAAACAGATGCTTGGTGCCAGAGCCATGGGCTCAAGCTCAATGCTAAGAAATGTATAGTTATCCCCTTTGGGAAAAAACATGTACCCGTGAATTACCATATAGGTTGCAGTACACTAAACACCGAAAGTGTGGTAAGAGACTTAGGGACACAGGTGGACAGTGGTCTCACCTTCGATAACCACATCGCCACAACAGTCAGGAAATCCTTCTATGTGGCACCTCATCACTAAGGGCTTTTCATCCAGAAAAAAGGAGGTCATTGTCTCACTGTACTCATCCCTCATTAGACCCATTATGGAATGCAACGCCCCATTTGGTATGCACCTCTCGGGACATCTGCAACAACTGGAAATGCTGCAGAAATACCTCACTAAAAGAATCACAGGCCTAAAGCAGATGCCCTACGCTGACCGCCTTAAAAAACTCCAACTATACTCTGTCGCATATCGTCTACTCAGAGGTGATCTCTGCTTAACATACAAGGCCATGTCAAACCCAGAGCTGTTGGACATGCTATACTTAAAGAAATCCCAATCCCTCAGAGCCACACGCTCCAGGGATGTAAACCTTGTCATCACAATAAACAAAACATGCTGGAGGGATAGGTTCCTGACCCAGAGACTTCCCAGACTCTGGAATAGATTGCCCATATATGTCAAGCAGAGTGCCTCTTTGGCCTTCTTCAAAAGGAACCTTGACGGTTGGATGGGAGAAAGGAAATTCACCCCGAGGATCACATCAGTCGCCCTGCTAGACAGGGGTCCAGGGAAGTAAATAGTGTGGGAAGAAATAGCCAGGGAATTGTTATGGCTAGGCTTGTTTAGGCCCTAGGGCTGATAGCCTAGTACCAATCTATGAACCTAAGAAATTACTAGTAGGAGAAGAACTTTAAAGGGCAGCATATAAGGTAAACAGCAGCATTAGGATATTATGCGATTCAGAGTATCCTTGCCTCATCTCTGCTTCTTGCACCTTGAGATGTTCTGGGTAGGGGTCATGCAGGCCACTGTATTGGTACCTGTTCTACTCACCCATACAGGGGTTGCCAGTGTCCCTAGTCATCTGTTGTGCCAGGTCAGACCTTGTAACTTTAAAGCGGCTGCATATGATCCCAACATCCACTCTCTGAACTGGCTGTATAGAGGAAATAGAATGATTTTCTGCCCTTAGCCTGTTAAGGCAGGTGCACCAGCATTGGCATAAATCTCTATGAATCTATAGCAATAGAGAGCGGTACACCTCAGCACCACAATATAGTGAGAAGCATATACAGCCTGCATGCATGTGCTGGTGCCCACTTCATTCGGTTTACTATTAAAATTTTGAACGGCACTCCATCGACTGTACTATAGTCGAACACGGAAGTTAGAAAATGATAATTGTGAACTCAAAAAACAATCTATGAATGGGTTTTAACATGGGTCGACGTAGGGGAGATGTTTGTAGTTCAGAATAATACTGAACACCTACCTCGACCCATGTTAAAACCGTTCCTAGATTGATTTTTTGACTTCGACATTTTCGAACTTCCATTGCCGACTATAGCACAGTTCGAAATTTTAATAGTAAACCCTTCATTCTTGCGATAAGAAAAATATATTAATGCCATCTGTCAGAGCTATGCTCAATGAAACACAGCAATGTATAGACACTAGATAACACTAGCCTCAGCAACACATATTTTATACAAATTATTACAAACTAGTATTGTTTACAGATCATTGAATTTGGTGCCAGAATTCCCAGCAAGTAAGCATTCATAATTGTATATCTTTATTTAAATTTGTTTACTTGCAGTAGTGCATTGATAAGAAATGAGGATTTGCAATCACAACAAATGTGAATAAAAGCATTCAGAAACAAACAATAGAAAGAGGCAGGAAATATTTTGCTTATACATGCAGGAATCTTACCAGCATAAAAGGGGGGGTGAAGTTAGTAGAGGAAGATATATGCAAGGAATGCTTACAAAGGTAAGAATAAACTCATTCAGAGGAGCTGAAAATCAACAGAGTACTATAGCAGGCAAGAAGTTTCATTTACATGTACAGAGTTAAAAGGGTGGTGTACTTAGTGGCTAGAATGGATAATGAGATTGTTTCTATACTTGCATAAGTTGGAGTGTTCCTTGAGGGACATGGGGGGAGGAATTGCCAGGCAGAAGGAGTAAGTATGCCTGACGGATTGTAGTGAAGACCTATGCATGTAAAAAATGGATTGCTTTAAATGCTGCATTCCTAAATAGTTTCTCAAATGTCAAGAAGAGTTTTTTTGTGGAGTTTATCAGAAAGAAAGGCAAATGATTCAAGGAGAATCAGCTTTAACAGATGGGTACCGAGAGGAAGGTTGTCTCATCATTGAATGAGAGCTATTCTGCTTTTGTAGATGATGAGCAGTGGTGCTCAGAAGGTGGAGGTATTCATGAATCTACAAACTCAGAGATTCTATAGAGTATAGTGGTGTTACTTTTAATGGCTGCAGCAAGTATGAGGGTAGCATACTGTAATGGCTGTAGCAAGTATGAGGGCAGTATACTGGAGCTGTGGCTGGGTGCAGTAGAGAAAAAGGCCAAGAGAGAGATTTCACCAGAAAACATACTTTTCAAGCGTACCTCATTATGAGGAACGTACCTCATTTGCAGTCTTAAAAAGTTTGTGTTCCTCAAAGTTCCACATTGAAAGGGTCTGTCACACATTCAGGATTAGGAAATTTTAAACTGATATTCATGGTAAATAGAAATGAATCATAATAATTCATTAAAAGATCTTTTATATAAGTAAAAGGAGAGTATTTAAACCATCCTATGACCTTCCTAGTTGAAGCTGTTAGTAAGTCATTAGTATGTGTTCCACATTTTGCCCATTTGTTCCACATTATAAGGGCTAGTGTTCCTCATTTTGGAGATGGAAGGTTGAGAGCTATGCCAGAAAAGGTGGGGAGTTTATTTTTGAACTAGTCTTATCTATGTGAGAGTGAAAGTTAAGAGGCTGGTTGACCGACAGATGTAGATATTTCAAGGAAGTTGTGGTTTTAGTGATGGTATTGTTAAGATTGGAGACAAGAGAGTATTTTTATGATAGGAGCTTTGAAAGTCTGTGGGGGTTCTAAAAAGCATTGCTTTGGTTAAAAGAGGGATAAGATGTAAATTGCAGTCTAATAACCAAAGGAGAAGTTAATGTAGGTCAAATTAGAGTGAGCAATGTATTACAGATAGAGAGGGGTTTAATCAGAAAAGGACTATGTCATCACCATAAAGGACTAGTAAAAGAAGGGGTGGTTATAAGGTAATTTACTAAAAAAATAAATAAAAACAGAGAATGGGAAAAGATTTGAGCCTTGGGTGACTACTTTATGAAGATGAGTTGTGCAGAGAAGGTTGTACCTGTCTGAAAGTACTGGTTTTCTAAGTTTTTCAACCAGGTATGTGAATAAGCGTTAATTCCCATTTCTGGTAAAGATGTCAAAAACATTTAAAAGGAGAGGTCAGTCAAGTCAAAGACTTTAGTGAGATCAGTAAAAAGAGCAAAAATAATATCACCATTGTCAGTACTTCGCAGGATGTCATCTGCGAGTAACCAAAGGGTTATTATGATGCTGTAGCCTGACCTGAAGCTATGCTGTTTGTGGAAAAGGAAGTGGCACTGTTAGATGTCTTGGGATAATTGAGTGGAGACGATTTTTTGAGCATCATTTCTAGGGTTGGAAGAAATGTTGTTAACTAGAAGTATGAAAATGGGCTGATGGTTTTGAGAGAAGCATAATGATTACAATTTTCTAAATAGTGACTATGATATTTTTTGACAGTCAAAGACTGAAGAAGTGCAAGGTGTAGAACTAGGTATGTCTTGCAATGGAAGTGAAACCAGAGGAGTAGGTTGTCTGAACTGGGTTGAGAGTCAGAGTGGATATTTTAAGTAGAACCTATATATTTTTATTTTAGGTGCCTGATATAGGAAGAGGATGAAGGATGGGGAAGAGAGGAATACCATAGAGATGAAGGAAGAGGAGGGAATTATACCTACACCTAATATTAATACTAATGTTATTGATATTAAATATCATTATATTATTATATTGAATATAACTGCAATTCAGAAAGAGTAGTATATTGTGCTTTGTGTAACCAGTGTAGTTGTTTCTACATTGGTAAAACGGATAGGAAGTTGAAAAAAACGTGTTTATGAGCACCTATATGATATAAAAACAAAAAGGAGACAAATGCATTGTGTAAGCACATTTTGGAGAATGAAGGATGTTTCTTTTGGGTTTTTTTGTAATAGACAATATCACAACAGAAACTAGGGGTGGTGCTTGGTCAATTTTATTTGAAAGGAGGGAACTTTGCTGGCAGTTGTTATTGGATTCTAGCAAGTGGCCAGGTTTGAATGAGAATATCTCAACCAGTTCCCTATTAAGATTAAAAGCTTTAAGAAGATAACAAAAAAATACATTAATAATTATGTTATAGATTTTTATGATTTTGTATTTTTTATGTATGATGTGTATCCTCTTGTATTTATATATACTGATTATTTTAAAAGGTATATTTATGCTAAATAGTGATTTTATGGCTTTAAAGGGGTGTGCTTAGTAGTGAACTTAGTACTTGTGATTGTCTTTAAAAGCCTTTTCTTTTTTGTCTTAATTGTCTGATGAAGTTCTGTGGTTATGGGATGAAAGCGCTTACCGGCTTTCTATTGTGCTTTACTAATAAACTTGGATTTTTTTGCATTCGTGGCTTGTGAAGTCCTCATTTGGAGTGGTTCAGAGACTTTCCTCATCCTCTGCTGCATTTTGTTTGTTCAGTGTTTTTTTGGTGTTGCGTTTTCCCTCTTGAAGATATCTTGGTTTGTTGCCAAACCCCATTTGTTCCATTACCCTTCAATAAAGCATCACACCGAATGACATTTGACAACCTTTATTAAAACTTCCATAACATAACTTTGATCAAGAAAATTATTAATTACAACTAGACACAATATAGTTGGTTCTAAACACAGCATAATCATCATTGTAATGTTAATCAGGGCAGCGTACCTACTCATCCTGTCCCAGTAAGCAGCATCCATACCGTTGCTCGCTTACTTTACT
The DNA here is from genome assembly GCF_019279795.1 of Protopterus annectens. NCBI lineage: Eukaryota > Metazoa > Chordata > Ceratodontiformes > Protopteridae > Protopterus > Protopterus annectens. The sequence continues at coordinate 408,435,206 of NC_056739.1, forward strand.
TATGAAGCAGCATCCCAGACTCACTTCATATCCCATTTACCAATTAAGCAGAACCCATACCTGTAAACTTCCTTCAGCTGGTCATTTTCTTTTCCCCAAATCCTTGAAATGAACCCAGACACCAGATGGGGAACAGAAGAGGGCAAGGCTGTCCCTCTTCTCCACCAATCAACCTGACCAGGTTGTTCCCCTCCCTCTTACCCAGCATTTTCAACCAACTACCTCCCATAAAGGGAAGGATTAAGCCAAACATCATTCGGTGTACCCATCATCCGTAAAGTACATTATAACCCGAGTAATCACCAAATTGATTTGCCTTTATAGTGAATCAGCTGCCTAGTAATCTTGCCGTCATATCCACTATTCCAAAGAAAACATTTTTAATCCCAAAACCACCCAACTACTAACTTCAAAACTTCCATGAAAAGGCAATCACACAATTTGTAACCCACTGGCCCATCATTTATCAAGTACCAACCTTTACAACCAACTTACTTTGACAATAGTAATGTCCTAATTTTCACACTAATGAAACCTACCCTACCCCTCAAGCATGTGAACCACTATACAAGATTTAGCAGTTAGCATAACCCTAACATCCACACAACTGAAGTAGTAGCCAACCACTCCTCCTTGTTCCACTGAAGTGCCCCACCTTGTTGACAAGCCTGCACCATATCAATCAACAATCCAACCCACCAATATGCTATCGCCTGGCAGCTATAATACAATGTGACCCAGCTAGTAATGACCCTACCATATATATTACTTATAGAGCTACTTCAAGCTTCTGCCACATTCATGTAATCTTCTAACTAACCTGAGATGCTGCAGCTAATGGTGCCAGTGACCCATATAACTGCCATAATATCCCTGTGAAACTGGACCCTACTTTTAAAAGTCAGACATATACCATCCACTTCCTATCAGCATGTCATCTGGTGCTGTGGCTGCTCACTCTAAAGACTTCAACCTGGCATGTAACATTATAAATCTGCTTAAAAGACTGCCTATATGACCCTCTGAACACCAATCTGTACCTAACCAAAGAAAAAACCCTTAATAAGTCTGGAACCCTGGACCCTGTCAGCTGTAGCATATCCCAGTAGCCTACACAGCTCTGGATGTGCAATAACCCAATTACTGCAGGGGATAGTCTACTCCAAAAACTTTAATGATCTAACACTAAGGGCAAGAAAACCAGAACCCCTTAACCTAGTTCCTGAACTCCCAGTCCAGCAATAACCCGATTGCTGCAGGGAATAGTCCACTCCCAGAAACTAAGGGCTAGAAAACCAGAACCCCTTAACCTAATTCCTGAACTCCCAATCCCAGTAATGAAGTACTCTACGTGCCCAACCTTAAATCCCCCACACCAATTCATTTATTACCAAATGGCAATCAGGCCACCGTCCAAAATTAGTAAATTGACATAACCCTAGCCCCTGTGAAAATGCAAAATTTACTGCTAAATCCTCCCTGACCACTGGAATGTCCCACCCTGTGTACAAACCTGAACCAAATAACACAACTTGTCCACCAGTCGCCTACACCCTGAAGGCTGCAACACAAATTGACCAAGCTAACACCCCTACCATATACTTGAATTATAAAGCTGCTCCCAGAGTCCTGCAGCAAGCATCTGGTCCTGCTAACCCAGCCTGACAACCAGCAAACCATACCACAGTCATATCAACCCAGAAAATAGGCCCTATTCCCTCAGACTTCCCCAACTGAAAGCATTATGCCTGCTAAGTTGAGAAACACACCAAAATCCCATATTCCTTGTATTTCCCCTTTAAAGCTTCTTTTCAATGTGCACTCTGTCATCCGTTAATGAATTCAACCCTAAACATCTGCTAGTAGACCTCAAAACAAGCCTTGCTTACTTAACAGTAATCCGCCTGTGCAGCCTTTGCTTACCACTCCACCCAACAGCATGCATCACCTTTAGGTCACCAACTGATGTGCCTCACTGCACTTTTTCCCAACCACACTACCCCTCATTCCCGCTATAGCACAATGTCCAATATACGCTCATCCCTCATTGATCTGTAAAAGAAAGGAAACTGTTAATGCACTCCCATAAACCAAAATATCTTCATCTTAAATGCTATCAAGGGGACCCACAGCCATATTCCTTCAACACTATCCAAAGCATGAGTTAGGGCATCCCTTCTCCTTCCCCAGTGAAACTGTTACTAAGACGTACACCATTAATATGTGCCATTCCTTAGTTTCTGACCAGGGTACTACTTCCTAAGTCACCCAATGATACCACCTTAAGATCAGACACTGGCTTCCTGTCCAATGGAACACATCACAGACCCTCCACAAACAACATTTAACAACTAAATGGGTAAGTAAATCACCTCCAAGGTTCCACCCATCCAAAAGCACAGCTGAGCTTGGTTGGCTTGTAAAAGCCCTGGATCCAGTAGCCTATTAACTTCATATGATGTTATGACTATTGTGATTCTAACCCCTTTGTGGAAATCCCACCTCCCCATAAACAACTTCCAACACCGTTGCACCCTTTCACAAGCAACTCTGCACATAGCCACACACTACTCCAACTACAGCAAATCTAACATGACTCACTGTAGTCGAAGTAGCATTACCTGTGACTGCAATGTGCTCCATACACCCTGCCTTACCATAACTGAAACCATCCTCCTTGTGGTCTACCTTATGCTATCTGCCATATGCCCATGACCCCCCTATTTATTTGCCCCAAAGTCTATGGGGGACAGAAACCAAAACCTGTGTCCATTCCAACACCTCCACTACAAACCCAAAGGGATGCAAGCCCAACAAAATCCCCCATACCCCTCTACATGATTCTAAGGCTGAAAAACTCAAACAATGTCATTTTGTGCCTTCAATCCTCATATCCCATCAATCTACCCCTCCCATCACAGTAAATCATAGCTCCTACATGGGTCCTAACCTAATGAAATTCCACACACCTAAGTCTGTTCACATGTCCACACAGTAGCCTCCATATAAACACAGTCAAAGCTAGGAGTGAGGAGGTTAGCATCCCAACCCAAACCCCCCAATGGTATCACTACCTGTGGATGTTCAACCAGTCACCGACTTTCCTGCAACCTCGATCATCACCTGATAAGACTACCTCCTTCGAACCACCGACTGATCTGCAGGCTGCATTGGCACCATCTTTGACCTCCTTGCCTAGCAAGTTACCAGCCAAAACCATCATAAAAGTACCATCTGGAAAGACAAACAAGTGTAAATCATCTGAAATTCACAACACATTAACCACAACCTGCCAACTCAAATATAAACACTAATTATTTTCTTCCCAAACTCCGGTTAATAAAATTACCAGTTTAACATTACCTTTTCTGAAGGGTATGAAGTATGATGCTGACATGTCTGTCATTTTTTGACATCACCCCCCTCTCCCAGCCAGAGCAAGTCCTTCTATCCCAACATAATTCCGTGATTTAGTGACTTCAGTCTTTAGATCATCCTAGCAACCTGACATGTGACCAACTGCCAAACAGACGAGCAGCTTCATCACTCTCAACCCCCCCCCCCCCGAGCAAGAGATCCAACCAAATTGCAACAACATCAGGAAAAAGCACAAAAACATGGAATGGCCTGGCAAACAGCAAAGCCTGAGTGGCCACGAACCAGTGATAACTGCCAAAAGCCTCATCGACCAGACCCAGAATTTCAAACACTGCACCTTCTGATCAGGCAGTCAAACGTAAACTCTTTTTTTTTTTCCTCTTCTTCCCTCCCTGCAACATGGCCAGCACATCAAGAACACCAGCAAGCAACTCCCATCACTGTATGTATAACTCAATGCCCATCCCCCTCTGCTGATGACACTCCCAGAAACCCAGCAGCAAACTACCACTTCCAATCAGAACAACAAAACCACATCTGCCAAATCCAATATTATTCCCTTGTATCCCTGCCCTCCACCTAATGGTTAAGTGACAAAATCACATGCGCAGTGAGCTGGAAGGCCACAAAACCCATACATTGCCCCTGCAAGTCTAGTAGGAGCAGTCTAGCTATAAAAGGCCATGAGACAATAGCCAGTCACCGACAAAGTCCTTCTAAGCCAGCGGATCACTTCCCCTAACCTATATCGGGCCGTATAGCATAACATCCACTCTGCCCTACCTTCGCATTAATGAGTGATCATAGTTGTGGCTGAGAGGGTTTATAACTAATAGGTTCATAGGTAAGCAGTAGGCTATTTTCCCAAGGGCATCTATAAGCCTAGCCAGAATGTGTTGGCTTTTGCTGCCCCCATAGATTAGTTCCCTGTGACTCTGTCCAGCAGAGCCATTAGTTCTCTATGCCTCTGTCCAGCAGAGCCACTGCAATGATCCCCAGGGTAAATTTTCTGTTTCCCATCCACTCGTCAAGGTTTCTCATGAAGAGTGTTAGTGAGGGGCTCTGCCTAATGTAGATTGGAATCCTGTTTCAAAGCATGGGGAGTCTCTAGGACAGGAATCTATCCCTCCAGCATGTCCTATTTATCGTTGTGGTGTGGTTTAGATCCCTAGAGCATGTGGCTCTCAGGGATTTTTTTTTTTTTTTTTAGGTGGAGCATGTCCATCAATTCTGGATTGGACATGGCCTTATATGTCAGGCAGAGATCACCTCTGAGTAAGGGGTACAGCTGGAGTTTCTTCAATCGGGCTGCATAGGGCATCTGTTTGAGGCCAGTAATCCTCTTGGTGAGGTACTTCTGTGGTCTTTCCAGCTGTTGCAGGTGTCTTGTCAGGTACATCTCAAATGGGGCATTGTACTCTATGATGGGTCTGATGAGTGATGAGTAGAAGGGTACAATAAACTCTTTTGTTCTAGATGTGAACCCTTTTGTGTTTAGGTGGGCCACATAGAAGGATTTTCTAACCACCTTGGCAATATGATTATCAAAGGAGAGATTACTGTCTACTTGGCTCCCCAGATCCCTTATTACATTTTATGTATTTAGGGGACTACCACGTATGTGATAGTTCGTGGGTACTTTGTTTTTTCTAAAGGGGATGACTATGCACTTTTTGGCATTTAGGTTGAGACCATGATTTTGACACCAGGTATCCATCTCAGTGAGACCCTTCTAGAGGATGTCTATATCAGCCAGAGAGTCAATTATGGACCCCAGCTTGCAGTCTCAGTTAACTAAGTAAATACTGTAAATACTGCATGCATTTTGAAATACCACAGCATGCATTTTGACATACCACAGCATGCCTCTAAAATTAGCATTTTACCAGATCCCTTCACCATCTTGATGCTCCCGATACATGTTAGAGTGCACTTCAGTGATGTACCCTTACAAACCAAATGCCAAATCACAACTCTGCAGTGGAATGCTTGCTTCAGCCCATTTCCTCACCCTGTCAAAAGAAGAAAGAATGCCACCCCCCTCTCCCCCCTAACCATTAATACCTGCGTATAAGAGGGCCAACATGGACAGAAAACTACTTGTGACTCACTTTCACACAAAAAACCCACTCCCCAATATTTTCTCTTACCGAAGAGATACCTAAACAATCAGCGCACATGGGAGGTGCAAGTATCCATTAAAGCTAGACTCCAATAAAGCAAAATGTTACCCAGTGAGCGCCTTCACAATGTACAAGCCAGCAAACACACCACGGAAGCCGTCTCACCATGCCACTATGTCAGCTATCACTCCAGACAAGCAAAACCAAGCTAATAAAATGAGGAAAACAGAGACAAGCAGACGAATAATAAGTCCCACACCTTTGCAACACAAAACAATTAAAATTCAAAAACAGTTCAGAAATGAAAGCTATTGCATGTTACCCGACAATGTGTGCTAATGTAACCAAATGACCAATAAGCCATACAAGCCCTTACCGGAAAGGAAGAGACATGCAAACCACCACTGACAGCACACTGCAAAGCCACCAACAAAATTTTGACCAACAAGCAAACCGCACCCTCAGTCCCAGGCAAGCTTAGACCAAGATACCCTTTACCCTATACACAAATTACCCCGTGCTCCACAACCTCCCTCAAGGAAATGCTCTGCTTAAATGACCATACCTCCAGAGCCTCAGCTCTCTCCACTCTTCGTTTTATTTATTTATTTATTTATTTATTTATTTATTTATTTATTTATTTTTGTCATGAGAAACGACAGATACTGTGAGTCAGAAGTGTGGAGCTCCATGAAAACCTGGATAGCTAACTGGTAAAGTAAAACCTCAGCTTAAAAACCTCAGCTTTGGCCGGCTAAGATCCAGCTGTATTCAACTGGATGTATAAGAGAATTTAAATACCTTTTGTCTGCACTTTTTTCAAATAATACAGTATTTAAATTGATTTAATTGTGTTGCATGAATATTAACTCAAGTGGAAGTTTTGACTCTGTTCTTCAGTTAGTGCTTGCTTGAATTTTATTGTCTGTTAGTAATTGCAGGTATGGGGGTAGCCACATTCTTTGATTTCTGTCGCTGCCTATTTAAGTGGTACAGTTTGAAATATTTTCTGCTTAAAAACCTCAGCTTTGGCTAAGATCTAGCTGTATTCAACTGGATGTATAAGATAATTTAAGTACCTTTTATCTGCACTTTTTTCAAATAATACAATATTTAAATTGATGTATGTTAGAAAAATATATAGTAATGTGCATGCTTAGTGCATTAAGCATTCAAAGTTTAAAAAGGGTTAATACATTTATTCTGTTCACACTGCATAAATCTGCACAGCTATTAGAAAATAATAAGAAGCATTTCATCGCTGCTAATGTCATGGGACTTAACAAAGAAATATTTCATTTCTGCTTATGCTATGAAAACATGCAGCTGTTAGAAACTGTGATAAAGAGAACAATAGATGCTTGAAAGTATAAACCACAGTCAGCATTACTTGTACCGAAGCTAGAAAAGTACCTTGAAACTAGACAAAATGTAGCACATGTATCAGAACTGTACAACTGAAGAACTGAAATGTTAAGGTGGGCTAAAAATAAGCCCAAGGCCAGGTTATTTTTCAAAATGTTTTTGTAGAAAGACAAAGAAGCTGACTATGTCAGCAATAAATCTGGTAACATTTTCTGTGAAACATACAGAAAGCTTTGTCCAATTACGTCAGAAATAGAATGGTAACATTTTCTGTGTGACATGAAGGGAACTGTATAAGAATAACATACTGAACACCAGAAAGTTAGACAAATCCTGTACCTACATGCTTTGTCTCCTTGCTGCAAGTAATAAAGGATGCCTTGCTTGAACCTAACGTGCATTGGTCTTTGAAGTTTTTTCCTTTTACAGATTGATCTTTCGAGCCAGAACCCTTTCTTCACCTTGGATCAGACGGCCAGGTGGTTGAAACCGTACGGGGAAGAAACCAAATCGGTTCTTCTTATATGGAAAGTCCTCTGACTGAATTGTCGTTCAAAAGAGGCCAGCCACTTTCTGATCTGTGACTGAAGGACGGGTCTCCACGAATCCGTGATCAATCGCGTAGGCTCAGGTAAGGTGAATCTACTTTTTTCTGTTTTCTGTTTTAGATCAGGGGCTAGATGTGTATTGTTTTTGTCAAGACTGCATTTTCTTACAAGTCAGGGACAAAAAAGATTACTGTCTTGTCATAGATCAGGAGAAATAGAATAAGTAGGCAGTCATTCTGAAGAGACTATAACAAAATCTGTGGTACCACGTTAAAAAGTAAGAGAAGTTACATAACGATCAAAAGGTGAAACAAAATGGGTAATAATTGCACAAAAAGACCCCAAAGCCCACCGTTAATGGAAGATGCAAAATATATGCAGTTGCAGCGCGCCGACAATATTAGGTATTATTCAAAATGGGTTAATAAATACGAATTTGACGGAAAATTAGAGAAATCCTCACTTATCAAACTTATCAAACAGCTTAAAAATGATTCCAAGGGTCGAGTTAAAAAGCAACATCGATTAGGAATTCCTCAGGCACACAGGTGGCTGAAGGAAGTAAACCGTAGGGAACAAAAAAGCAAAGCTTTAAAAATAATGTTTTTAGATAAGGAGGATAATAACTTAGTAATAGCATCAGCACCTCCGCCTCCCTTACCAGAATAAGAAGCAAGTAAACAAGTTAGTCCATCTCCACTATATCCTGTTGTTAGAGATATTATGAAACTAAAACTGACTAAAATTAGAGATCCTGTCGAGACCAGGTCCCGAACAAAGACAGGTAACCCAGAAGAAGGTATCGAGTTATGGAAAATAGTAAAGAATTCAAAGTCTATAAGTGAAGAAGAAGAAATATGCCCACTTATAGAAGTACCTAATCCTCAGGCAGGTCAAGAAAATCAGGATCCGACTATCTTAGTGTATAGACCTTGGACTCCGGAAGATATCCGGAAAGCCACTGAGGGAATTCCCCATCCAAACATTAACTTTAGAAAATTCTCAGAAGATTTACAAGGAATGAGGTTGAGTTATAACCTAAATGGAGAAGAAATAGAAAAGGTAATTAGACAAATTGTAGGGCAGGATTGGTACATGATTTGTGGGAACTGGAATCCCAGTGACGCTACACAGACATCCCTCCCACATAGCAGCGCAGAATTAGACACCAGAGTGAAAGGTCTTACAGACCGTATCTCTGAAAAATGGAAACCTAGGGCAGACTGGACTTGCATTAATCAATGCATCCAACAAGAAGGTGAAACAATTGATCGGTATTATGCCAGATTATTAGAATGTTTTAATAGTCACTGTGGAATGCATGTTCCTGAAGATCAAACACAAGATTCCCCATATGAACAGAAGTTAAAGAAAGCATTTTTAAAAGGCAATAGCACGCCTATAAGCAGTTTTATTACAAAACACATGGTAGATCATCGTACTAGCAGGTTACAATCATTACTTGAATATGCTAGGCATGCCAAACAGCATTTTAATAGCATAAAGAAAAAGAAAGCACAAGTATTTTCTGTAGAAGATGGAGCAGAAATTTATGTAGTACAGTCTGGGAAAAAGGGGAAGAAAAATGCACAGGGAAACAAACAATCTGATCAGTGATCAGAGGACTTTGAAGGGCAAAAGAAAAGGGGAGAATGTTTCAAATGCGGTAAAAAAGGACATTTGGCACGGGATTGCAAGAAAAACAAGAATGCAGTGACGGAAGACAAGGAGGATGAGGACTGACTATATGGTAGTCAGGAATCATTAGAAGGGGCTAGTGAAGAAAGGACAAATGAGAATGTGATAGAGGGAGTAGAGGAAGTTAGTGACAATGAAGAAAATGAGATATTAGATCTAGCTTTATTGAGCTTGGAGCTCTATTTAGCAGACACGAAACCAGAAGTTACACTCTTGGTAGAAGGGAGGGAAGTCAAATTTTTGTGTGACTCAGGGGCATCACGAACCCTGATACACTCCTCCAAACTGCCAGATAATGCAGAGTCACCTGATTATATACTGGTCAGCTAATGGACAGCTGTATTGGGAGCCTCTCTCCTGTGACATTGCAATAACTGATCCAGTTTCAGGAATGACACAAAAAAGCAAAATTGTAGTTTCTCAAAATGCCCAGTGAACCTTTTGGGCAGAGACCTCATGCAGCTATTTGGTATAGTAGTAGTCCCAACTATGCAGGGTATGGAAGCACAGCGACAAAATGATACCTTTGCAGTGCAATCAGAGGGTGAAATGTATTATTGGTACAGCCAGGACTTGGTTAAAACTGGTCCAGGGACTGTGACCAAAGAGTTAATGAACCTAGCCATCAGCAAGTTCCCCTCCCTTGACATTGATAAACAACACCTGTTGCACTGTACCCTGTGTTATTGCAACACACCAGGACCTGATAAGGAATATGAGCAAAATTTGTTTAAAAATCATGTAAACAGATTGATATTGCGTAACCTATACTAGGACACAGAAGGGAACAGCATAGCCAGCTGTTCATTGCCCCAGGAGTTCTTTGCACTTTATAAATCTAATCGATTACCACATGTTAGTTTAACCAAAAACAGAAACATAGAATGGGCAGACCTAGGAGAAAAAGTTACGAGATGGGAAAAGCAGACAGAACTATAACTGTCAGAACAAGGAATACAAGCACAAAAGCTGAATTGGATAACTCAGACTAACCCAGCTGTGCACTTGCAGTCTAGCGAGGATAGCTGATTAACACTCCTGTTAAAGGAGGAAGAGAATGCCTTACAAGGCATATCAGAGATCCTCTGGTCAACATGGAAATCAGATGCAGGACTCATTCGTACAGCAGGACCAGTTACTATCATGCCAAAGTCAGCATTCAGACCACAAAAAAGACAGTATCCCTTGAGAAAAGATGTGGAGGCAGGGATAAAGCCTATTATAGCAGCCTTACTTAAAGGAGGGATACTAGTAGAATCTCCCGATTCTCCATGTAACACACCCTTATTCCCAGTTAAAAAGGCCAATGGAGAATGGCGTATGGTCCAGGACCTGTAAGCTGTAAATGATGCAGTAATATCAAGGGCACTCACGGTGCCAGATCTACACACCCTGTTGAACGACTTAAGACCTCAACAGAAGTATTTTTCTGTGGTAGACATTAGCAATGCATTCTTTTCGATACCGATACACCCTGACAGTCAGTATTGGTCTGCATTCACATTTCAGGGAAAAAGGTATACATAAACGTGGCTACCACAGGGATATTGTGAAAGTCCAGCGATATTCTCACAAGAAATGGCAATCAACTTGGTGGGATTTACCCCACCAGAGGCAGTCAGATTTTGCTTTATGTTGATGACATCTTGCTGGCAGTCCCCACCCAGCAAGATTGTAAAGAAGATACCATAGCACTCCTATGATTTTTAGCTGCTGAGGGACATAAGGTAAATAAGAGTAAACTACAGCTTTGGAAAAAACAGGTAAAATACCTAGGATATGTAATATCCAAGGAAGGTAGAACATTAGATGAGGACAGAAAAATAGCAATTTTACAAGCACCAAAACACACCACCAAGAAGGAAGTGATGTCCTTCCTTGGTACAACTAATTTTTGCCGGAGCTGGATTCCAAACTATGCCTTGGAATCTGCACCTCTGACTGCCTTATATTTAAAAAGCCTATGGCAGCACAGAATTTGCTGCAATGGACACCAGAGGCAGACTCTGCTTTCTGTAAATTGAAGCAGTTAATAGCATCCTCATTGGTTCTGGGATTACCAAATTACCATAAACGTTTTTTCCAAACTGTAGATTGTAAGCAGGGTTACATGACATCAGTATTAACGGAACAGCATGGGGATAAGCAACGCCCCATTGCTTACTACTCATCACAACTAGACCCAGTGGCACGGTCCTTACCCCACTGTGTACAAGCAGTAGTTGCTGCTGCAATGGCAGTACAGGCTTCGGCCTCAGTAGTCTTATTCTACCCTCTCACTTTGAGAGTACCTCATGCAGTCATGATTATTTTATTACAAGAAAAGGTGGCATATCTTTCCCCTGCTAGACATCTATCCTGTATGACTATATTGTTGAGCCAACCTCATATGACAATTGAACGATGCACAACTTTAAACCCTTCTACCCTGCTCCCAACCCCTGCAGACAGCACACAGCACAGCTGCTTGCAGGTAATTGAGCAAAAGACACTACCTAGAAAAGATCTCACATATGTCCCCTTGGATGATGCCGAGGTGACATATTACGTAGATGGTTCGTGCAAGAGGGGTCCCACAGGACAGAACCTAGTAGGATATGCAGTAGTTTCTGATACTGGGATTATAGAAGCAAAACCTCTACTACACAACTTATCCGCACAGGCAGCAGAATTGATTGCCCTGACTTGGGCATGTACCTTAGCAAAGGGTAAAAGTGTAAACATTTTTACTGATAGCCAGTACACTTTTTCTACTGTACATGTTTTTGCACAACAGTGGAAAAACCGGGGGATGATAACTTCTACTGGCAAACCTATAAATCATGTGCAGTTTATTTTATATCTTTTAGAATCTATTCAGTTACCTCAGAAAGTAGCCATATGTAAATGCACAGCTCACACTAAGCAACAAGATAAAATTTCAAAAGGTAATGCGAGAGCTGATATAGCTGCAAAACAAGCAGCCACAGAAGTATTTCTTTTAAATGAGGAATTACAATCCTCTGAAACTTTAGACCTAGATATGTTGAAAACAATGCAGACACTCACTACACAAGTTGAAAAACAGCGATGGATAAAACGAGGAGCAATCCTCGAGAAGGGGCTGTACATCTCCAGATAGGGAAAACCGATACTACCCTCTAATTTGTTTCGCTATGCAGCATTGTTGAGCCATGGGCAGTGCCATGTCTCAACAGGGGGGATGGTACAGCTGGTGAACCAGGTGTTCACAGCATACGGATTTACAAACTACTCTAAAAAATTTTGTTTGATGTGTCAGATTTGTAACAAACATCATGCACAAGGGGCAATAAAGCCCAAGCAAGGGAGTTACCCCACACCACCATATCAGTTCCACATTATTTGTATGGACTTCATAGAATTGAACAAGTGTGAAAATAAGAAGTATTGTCTTGTCATTGTAGATATGTTTTCCAGATGGGTGGAAGCTTTTCCAATCAAAAATCCAGATGCAGCCACAGTGGCAAAAGTACTTGTCAAAGAAATCATTCCTAGATTCGGTATTCCAGAAAGAATCTACAGTGACAACGGTACACATTTTGTAAATCAAACCATACAGCAGTTAAGTAAACATTTTGGTATTTCTTTAAAAAATCATTGTGCATATCATCCGCAATCTGCAGGGCTAGTTGAAAGGCATAATGGTATACTAAAAAACAAAGTGAAAAAATTAATAGCTGAAATAGGAAAAACTTGGTTGTACTGTTTACCCCTGGCACTGTTGAGCATGAGAACTGTCCCTACAGCAAAAGGATTAACTCCTTTTTAAAAACTATTTGGAAGGGCTTATTATACACCCCAGTGGAAACTTCTCATGTCATCAGACCAGGAAGCTGATGTTACACTAGCTGATTATATGAAAAAGTTGTTGAATTATAAACATCTGTTGCAGTTAAATTCTGTTTCAGGTAGAAGACCAATCGAAACATCAGAAGTGGCAGTGAGACCAGGGGACTGGGTCTGGATTAAAATAGTCAAGCAAAAGAACTGGGCTTCACCAAAGTGGGAAGGTCCCTATCAGGTGCTTCTTTCGGCACCACTGCAGTCAAGATAGCAGAACGGGCTTCGTGGATACACCTGACGCACTGCAAACTGGTTAAGAACTTTGAGTTGGACAAAAATCTTACCTCTCCATTGGGGCCCTCAGCACAAAAGTCTGGCTACAAAGGGGGGTCAGATCAATAGGACTGATCCGTCTCAACCCCAGTGAAGAAACCATCATTGCTGAAGGTCCTATTAGGGCAGAGAGTAAGAGCACATGTCCTAAAGTAAAGTTGACGGAATCCAGTAAGATCCAAATACACCTACTTGGAAGAATCAGAGAGAACAGAAATGCAGAACAACTGTTCCCACAAAAGTATTGCATAACCATTCTGTTGACTGTACTAGTGACAATAATATTTTTGTTGTGGCCATTCCTTTTCTCAGCCACTCAAATTGGACTGGACAAACGTGTAGAGTGGCACTAGAACTTTAACACTTACCAGGCAATTAAATATGTGTATGCTGAAACTTTCATTGTTTCGAATTGCTGGGTTTGCACAGCTTTGCCAACAGCATTACTGTTACTGTTAACTTCAGTTCCCCTGGGAGCCAACGAGACCTGGGAAAACCAATTCATGATACATGAAAGGTCACATCATGAGACAAAGTAGCATTACAATTGTCTATTCGACAAGAGGGAACTGTGTATTTTTATAAAAATGATACAGTCGAGGTGGGCTGTGACTGTTCCCTATAGATGCTACACTAAGACTGATAACACCAGATCCTATTGCAACATGAGCTATGATACATTTTCTGAACTGATACAACTGATGAAGTAAAACGTAATACTGTTCTTTATAAGCAACTGTCCGTAATTGACCAATTGTCCATAATTGACAAGAAAATGTTTCATGCAGAGGCAGGGTATAGTAAAGTTACTACTAAAATAGAAGACTGTTACTTTGTATGTGGTAGCAAAGCATATAAATGGTTACCTGAGAACTGGTCCGGCAGTTGTTTTTTGGGATACCTGGTCCCGGCCATACGACATACAGCAGTTTTGCCTCAACGGAGAATTCAAAATGTTTGAGAAATCAGAAAGCCTGTCAACCCAATGGGGCAAATCAATGCACGCTGGAAACACCACCAAGTTGTGGACAACGGACTGATACACATGGACTTGGGTGATACCATTATATCGTGGGCAGGTATAATGCCAGCATATGGAGCAACAAAATCGATCTGAGAACTGAGAAAGTTGTCTAAACTTCTTGAAGTAATGAGTAATGCAACCTTTTCCACCCTAGAATTAGTAACTGATGAAGTGAATGCCATGAGAACCGTAGTACTTCAAAACCGCATGGCTCTTGACTTCAACCTGGCAGCGAGAGGAGGTATGTGTGCTTTAATCCAGGAGGAGTGCTGTTCGTATATTCCTGACCATAAACATGAGATAGATAACCACCTTGAGGTAATTCAGCAAGTGTCAGCTATGACCAGACCAGGACCAAATCCATTGATGGACTTTTTACAGAAATTGTTTGAGGGTTGGGGCAGCATCCTGATGAATGTTCTGATTGCCATATGTGTAGAAATGATCCTACTGGTGGTATGTGTGTGCTGCTGCATCCCCTGCATGAAAAGACTGATTAAAAATTTCATAGACACTTCGGTTTCAGAAACCTTATACCAAGATGGTGAACTTGAATCACTAATGTCAAAAACAGAAATGCTTTCATGAGCTTAAACTGAATGACTCTCTTAACTGAAAATCCTGAGTGGGAAGAGATTGGGAGGACGAAAACTGTTTATGCTTATCTTGAAAGTAGAATAAAAGTATTAAAAGGAGGAAAATGGTAGAAAAATATATAGTAATGTGCATGCTTAGTGCATTAAGCATTCAAAGTTTAAAAAGGGTTAATACATTTATTCTGTTCACACTGCATAAATCTGCACAGCTATTAGAAAATAATAAAAAGCATTTCATTTCTGCTAATGTCATGAGACTTAACAAAGAAGTATTTAATTTCTGCTTATGCTATGAAAACATGCAGCTGTTAGAAACTGTGATAAAGAGAGCAATAGACGCTTGAAAGTATAAATCACAGTCAGCATTACTTGTACTGAAGCTAGAAAAGTACCTTGAAACTAGACAAAATGTAGCACATGTATTAGAACTGTACAATTGAAGAATTGAAATGTTAAGGTGGGCTAAAAATAAGCCCAAGGCCAGGTTGTTTTTAAAATGTTTTTGCAGAAAGAAAAAGAAGCTGACTATGTCAGCAATAAATCTGGTAACATTTTCTGTGAAACATACAGAAAGCTGTGTCTGATTACGTCAGAAATAGAATGGCAACATTTTCTGTGTGACATGAAGGGAACTGTATAAGAATAACATACTGATCACCAGAAAGTTAGACAAATCCTGTACCTACATGCTTTGTCTCCTTGCTGTAAGTAATAAAGGATGCCTTGCTTGAACCTAATGTGCATTGGTCTTTGAAGTTTTTTCCTTTTACAATTTAATTTTGTTGCATGAATATTAACTCAAGTGGAAGTTTTGACTCTGTTCTTCAGTCAGTTTCCTACCCAGCCTCCCTGTTTTTGTTTTGGTGTTAATCTTAGTGGCTTTGAAACTGCTTGCCCCTCTTGTAAATTTGTGTTTGGATACTCCTTCTGGGCCCATCTCATTTGCTCACTCAACTGAGTGCAGTGAGATCATATTCTGATTTCAGGCACTCCTACTGTGTACAAAGAGAGCATCTGGGAAAGAGAACAAAAAAAATGTTAAGCTTGCTTCCTGCCTTTCCTGTTAAGTGGTCGAGACTGTTTGTAGGCTTCTGAGCCCCCAAGCCCTTTTGTGTTGGAGGGAAGCCTTCTAGCTTAGATTTGTTTCTTATAACTATCCAGTTTTCTAGTTTCAGCATTCAAATCTGTTTCTTTGAACTCAGCACTTGTTCAGAACTCATTGTAAGCACTACATAAGCCGCAAATTACTACAGCACTCAACTTTCCTCACTTGTCTAGAGGAAAGCAGTTTTTAGTACTTAATAAATAAGCACCTATCCAAACATGTCTAAGGGTCAGCTCCCAGTGATTTCTCCTGTCTACCTGATGAATCTGGGTATCTTGGGGCAATGCAGCAATTGCCTCATGTACATAGACAACCCTCTCCTCCTACCACCCAACACTACAACCTCTGAGAGATGTACTTATATAGCCAAACTGGAAGCAAAGCTCTGTTCACCCAAGACTGGACTAGACAGTGAAGAGGAGAAGATAAACACTTGCACCACACCACACTCATCACATAGTCCCTCAAAACCTACACCGCCAAAACACACACACAGAAACACAAAACACACACCTACATTCGCGGAGGCTCTCACTAAAAACCTGCCCAAGCATCAGGGACATCCAAAGCATAAACGCAAGCAAACTCCACCCCCCGACACAACCCAAATGACACATAGCCCACAAACTCAGTGTGCCACTCAACCACAGCCTATAAGGCATAACAACATATCCAACACTCTAGTCATAGGTGACTCTATAGTCAGGCACACTGATGTTCCACTCACTAGACTAAACAAGGAGAAAGTTACTGTCAGCTGCCTGTCAGGTGTCAGGAACTGCCACATAATGCATGCACTCAGGTCACACAACAATAAGTACAAATATCACACTGTCATTGTCCATGTTGGTGTGAATGACCTGAGACGTACCTCCCTGGACTACATGAAAAGAGACATGGAGGAGCTCTCTGATCTTGTATCCCAGGCAGGTATGACCCTAACCCTGAGTAGCATACTGCCATCACCCAGAATGATACCACAGTACAAGAATAAAATGATTGACTTCAACAATTGGCTAAGCTTCTGGTGTCATTCTAAGGGGATCCAGTATTTGTCTGCCTGGGACGACATGATCGACAGACCACGATGCTTTGCCAGAGATGGCCTGCACCTGCCACCCTTAGGATTCCAGATAATGGCTAAGGCTCTTGCCACCCCTATAGTGCCTTTTTTAGGCAAGGTTCAAATGACAAATTCACCACCATAACAGGTACAAGCAAACAAAATCTGAGGGTAATGCTACTCAATGCTAGAAGTCTAAACCTCAAAATGCACTCACTTGAGGCATTCCTTAAAATGGAGAACATTGACATCTGTGCAGTGACAGAGACCTGGTTCAAAGCTCCAGAGAGCACCCCTGAATTACCAGGCTACAATTCCTACCACACCTTTTGGCCACCTAACCCAGAATGAAGCACTAAGGGCGGAGGCATGTACATATTCATTAAGGATATCCACACCACCGGGCTAGTTGCACAGCATAATGCATCCAAGATTATCCAAGTGCAACTAACACTGGGCAAGACCGCAATCCAAATTGTAGCTTGCTACAGATCCCCCACCATGCCCCAGGATTCCCACTCCTCATTTCTTGATACACTGGAAAGCATTAGGGTACAATCCAAAACCCTAATAATGGACGATTTCAACTACCCCACCATTAACTGGGAAAACTACTCATGTACCAACTCTTTTGCTCAACGTTTTCTAGAATTCATAATTTCCAACACTTTGGATCAACTTATTCACATCCCAACAGGGGCAGCAATATCCTAGACCTGGTCATTACCAACATGGGAAACCAGTGTTCCACACCAGAGGTCAATTCCTCATTGGTCAGATCCAACCACAAGCTAATCAGCCTAGACATCCATATCCCACCCCCAATTAGGGAAACCACCATAAAAAACCTCTCCAAAGCCAACTTCACACTTCTTAAGACAGAAGTGGCAAACTTCATGACACCCATGCAGAGGGACAATAGAGGTATGACTGCTAAATCCTACACAAATGCACTTTATAAGCACTTACACGAGTGCATGAATCATGCTATCCCTAATAGAACCAAGATGTTATCTTCCAAAAAAGGAAGCCGATCTGGTGGTCATCTGCCATAAACAAACTCTACAACGGAAGAAAGAAACTGTTGCAAAAAAGAGTAAAATCCCATGACTGGAGGAACTCCCTGGTCAACCTCAGTAAGAAGCTGAGATCCCTCATAAAATCCTCCAAAGCTAGTTATGAAAACAAAATTGCCACTGACTCTAAAGACAACCACAAAGCATTTATAGCTATGTCAAGAATCTCAATGGGAACACTCAGATCTGCTCTGAGTTACAGCACAATGGCGCTAAATATACAGAACCAACTGATATTGCTAACATCCTAGCAGATAGGTTCAGTGCTAACTTTACCCCCCTCTCACCCCCTAGAGGGCCCATCTCTATACCGGAAGAATGCAAAGTTAATGTAATCACAGCTGCACAGGTAAAAAACACACTCTCCAAAGCCAAGAACACAGCATCCATGGGACCTGACAATATCACAGGCTGCATTCTGCATGAACTACAGAATGAAATGGCACCCTACCTAAGTACTATGTTCAGTCATAGCCTCACCTCAGGCTTTGTACCCACTGAATGGTGCACCTTGATGGTTATCCCACTCCACAAAGGGGGAGCCACTACGGATCCCCGGAACTACCACCCCTTTAGCTTGATGAGCCTGGTCTGCAAGGCCATGGAACATATCATCGTGGAACTCATAAACAAAGACATTGGTAATCTCCAAACTCTGGACCCTACCCAGTTTGGATTTGTAAAAGGCAGATCATGTCTTCTAAACTTGATTGACTTCTTTGAAGCAGTCACCAAAGCCATAGATGAGGGTAAAATAGTTCACACAGCTTATCTAGATCTCACCAAGGCTTTCAACACCATCCCCCACTCTAGAATTATAGATAAGCTCACTAAAATAGGTATAAATCCCTATGTCACAATATGGGTTGCCAACTAGCTCATGGACAGAACCCACACTGTGAAAGTAGCGGATTCCAAATCCGACTTCAGACCAGTGACAAGTGGAGTACCACAGGGTTCAGTCCTGCATCCTCTTCTGTTTGGTATCTACTTCTCTGAAGTGCAGACTAACACAGAAGGTCTTTGGCTAACAAAGTTTGCAGATGACTGCAAACTAGGAGCCATAACTGAAACTCCTAACTATGTGGGCAAACTACAAAAGGGCCTCACTGAGACAGATACCTGGTGTCAAAGCCATGGCCTGAAGCTCAATGCCAAAAAGTGTATTGTCATCCCCTTTGGTAAAAACTCTGTATCCATGAACTACCACATAGCTGGTAGTCTACTTAATGCCAAAAATGTGATAAGAGACCTTGGGACACAGGTGGACAGTAGTCTCTCCTTTGATAATCACATCGCCACAGTAGTCAGGAAATCCTTCTACGTGGCTCATCTCATCACAAAAGGATTCTCATCCAGAAAAAAAGAGGTCATTGTTCCCTCTACTCATCACTCATTAGACCCATTATAGAGTACAATGCCCCTTTTGGTATGTACCTCACAAGACATCTACAACAACTGGAAAGACCACAGAAATACCTCACACAGAGGATTACTGGCCTCAAACAGATGCCCTACGCAGACCGTCTCAAAAAACTACAGCTTTACTCCATCGCATATCACCTACTCAGGGGTGATCTCTGCCTAACATACAAAGCTATGTCAAACCCAGAGCTGTTGGACATGCTCCACTTAAAGAAATCTCAATCCCTCCGAGCTACATACTCTAGGGACCTAAACCTTGTCATCACAATAAACAGAACATGCTGGAGGGATAGTTTCCTGTCCCAGAGACTTCCCATACTCTGGAACAGACTACCTATCTATGTCAAACAGAGCTCCTCATTAGCACTCATCAAGAAAAATCTTGATGATTGGATGGGAAATGGGAAATTCACCCCAGGGATCACTTCTGTGGCTCTGCTTGACAGGGGCACAGGAAAATAATTTTCTTGGGTGGCGAAAGCCAGGGTACATTTTTTGGCTAGGCTTATATAGGCCCTAGGGCCAATAGCCTAGTACCTACCTATGAGCCTATGAACCTATAAAGTAGGCACAACACACGAACAATAACCACCACTTATGCAATCTAAGCCGATCCCCGGAAAAGCCCGCAAAACAGTAACCACCGATGAATCCAACTCAAGCAAATGTGCGTGAAAAACACTTGCTTATCCAGGCAGCTAAGCAGAACCTGCAAACAACATGGCCTGTAAGCCAAATAAGCCCACGTAACCACCACGCTTTGAAACTGAAACCTTTGGGAGGTATGACACAACCTTACCTACATTAAAATGCCTTCACTCAAATCCAAACAATGAAAAGCAAGTTTTTTTTTTCCCCACAGAGACAAGGGGAGGAGATGTACAGATGTAAATTAATGACTACGAATTATTAATACCATACACTGAATGGAGCCCTTCGTCATTTAAGCCTACCAAGCTCACATCCCACAACATATTAATGTTCAAGTAAAACAAAATTTGAATTTACATAACCTACTCCATTAGTATCCCCATTAGAACTGCAAAAGTTTTGGAAATCTATTATTAGCAAAATTAAGATAATATTATACCACCATACTCGCATCATTCTTCATATCCCTCTTAACCCCAAGTCCTACCTGACCACCAATGTTCCTAAAGGCAGTCTCGGACGTAACCCTGCTCTGTAGCAAGTTCATGCCAAAATGTGATTGCTAACCCAGATACACTTGTCTAAACCCCTTAAGCCCCTCCCCACCCTTATCTCATTTCCTCCCACACATCCCTCCCTCCATTTAACCCTTTCACCTCCCCAACCCAACTAACTCACTAATATATCACCCTAATCCCTCTTGAAGATGTTCCAGGACAACTTGGTTTGTTGCCTTTTGCTGCAAACATGTTAAGTTAACATGAAGTGAACCAAAACCAGAGCACAAAACAACTTAACCCAGGAGTCATATTAAGTGTCTGGCAGTGATATGAGCTAAAAAATACTTCCATGAGATGATTTGGACTTGGCAAGGGTGTGGTTCACTAGACCAGTTGCACTAATTACAACCCAGTCTGGTATCTCACCAGCAGCTGATGTCTGGATAGGTTTGGGTAGGTGGCTTAGAGAATGGATACAATTGTATTCTGCATTTTGACTTGCACTGGCAGGTGGCTGTTTCCCGTGAATGATATAGATTGTTTAAATGTATTTGTTAAACAAAACAGCTCACCCTGCTAGTCAAAGATGAAATGGAAGTCAATGAGTGAGCTGTCCTGGGTGCAAGCTTTGATGCAAGTGGACCTCTGTGGGACTGGGTACCTTGATTTAGTGCAAAAGCTTTTCACAGTGTGGTACTATTATCAAATGCCAGTTAACTTTGTATCTGTGGGACCAGCTATCTTGTTTGTGGTATGTCGGTTCTTGCAATGAAACTCTTATCTAAACATGGCTATGTTATAAAACTTCAGACAGGAAGATATACAACACTGTGGTGTTTCAAGGCAGTATTTATCTGCAGGTCAACTACTTTTGCCCTGTGTGACCATGTACTGACTTGCAGAAGGGCCTTTATTTGGAGCTGGATAGTGTGGATGACAGAATAAAGTGGCAGAATGGCTGACTGTAGGGGGTTAGGATCCATTGTTGATGGGTTGGAAGTCAATTGTGAGAACTTTTAAAAAAAATGCTACACCCCTTAATACTTGTTCTGTTACATATACAGAACATTACCACACTTCTGCCCCATTGTAAACAGCTTGTTCTAAACTATTTAGTATTCTGTTATGTATACTGTTGTGTATACTTGCAAGTTTTGTGTGTGTTACAAAATTTAATCTGCATCTACTCAATTTTATGTAACAATTGTGCTCACATTCTTAGTATTACAATGTTTGTTTTTAATGTGGTTATAACTACTTTTGGAGCTTGGGTTGTGGCTGAAAAGAGTCCTAGCTATTCCACCCCATTAACAAATAGAAATAAAATAAATTATGTACTTGTAGTACTGTGCTTAAGATATATGCAATGTAATTTTTCTTCATATTGGTTGTCTGATTTTTTTCTGTATTGCAAGTTGTGTGTTGAATGAATGAAATGAAACAAGTTTAAAACGAAACAAAATTAATTCTTACTCTTTTCTCAGAGTCCCATGATATCTACATCATCATGAACTAATACTATTTCAGACAGATGAGACCCTATTTTAATATGAACAAACAAAAGTGAAATAGTCAAGACTCAAACCACCAACAAACCTGGGAAAGAATTTGCTTGGCCGCTTCTGTTACTTTGCCATTTTCAGCAGTGTAGTGCAATCGCGGAGTTGGTATATTTAAGTAGGGGGGTGGGAGGGCACTTTATGTAATGTCTTAATTTTTTTTTTTTTGGAACAATGATTTTTTTTCCCTTGGAAAGAAATCGCTGTTCTGAGGTTTCGACATTGTAAGCTTTTGCTTACATGGGGTCGATTAATTATCGTTCGCTTTTGTAAGTGTGCACTAATATAATATAGACCCATTTGTTTGACTATTCAGATTCTGTTCTGTCTTGACATTTTAAAGGTTGCCTTAGTCAGTTCAGTCCAGCTAACAGACAAGCTAAGAGAGGAGTGACAGTAGCAAAGAACAAGGCACCAGAGGCACACTACCAGCTTCTGAAAAGTGACTTGGTAGATGGTACAAAAAACTTTATCAAGTTGCAAGGCAAACATAAAAGATAAAGAAGATAGTCCAGCACCCCTGTAAGGAATGCCAGAAACTACCTGCTCATCTTCAAACAGGAAATCAAAGACACATGGAAGGAGTACTTTCAACAGCTTCTGTAAGAGGAACACTGCAAAGAAGCTGCACTGCCTTAGAAACAGCCTACAGTAAAAGAAGCCCACTCTAGAAGTAAGAACAGCAATGAGGAAAATGAAGTCAGAGAAAGCAATAAGCTCAGATGAGGTCATAGCAGATATGATAAAGATGCTGAGTGATATGGGCTGAAATGGCTCCTGAGGGTACTCATAGCAGTGTGGAGAGAAAGGTGTTGTATCACAGATGATTGGACAATAAAAAGCATACTAGTGCCAGTGTACAAGAACAAAGGGAACATTTATTGCTGTGGGCACTATAGAGACATCATGATTCTGTTTTAATGTATGAAAGTTCTGAAGAGGGTGATTGATAAATGTATACATGTAACCCCCTGGCTTATACCACGGGCATACTACCTGATGATATCAGCGACCACCTACCCACTTATATTACCAGACAAAAAAACCCTATCCTCAAGCATACAATTTTCAGAACAACCAGGAACAAGAAATATTTCAACCAAACAAACTTCCAAATAGAGCTCAAAGCTTGCAATTGGTCTCCCCTAAAATACTTACCTCTTGATGAGACAGCTTCCTACTTCAACAACAAATTCCTTCAAATTCTCAACCCCCATGTCCCCACTCGATCAATTAAAACCAGAGCAAAGCCTGCTCCTTGGCTACCCAAAGAGACCAAACACAAAATGTTACAGAGAAATAGAACTTGGGCCAAATGGCGTAGCACTAAAAACTTGTTTGACCACCAAACCTTTAAACAGCTTAGAAATGAAACCGATAAATTAATACTCCTAGACAAGAAAAAATATTACTTGAAATTCCAACACACTCAATACCAAAACCCTCAGAAATTCTGGTCAGGTATCAACAAATTACTATATCCAGGTAATTCTAAAACACCCACTCCTTCTAACCTCACTCAGAGTACACCCAACCAAATTGCTGACACTTTCAACAAATTTTTCTCTGAGACTGTCACATCCCTAGCTAAGACCCTGCCACCTAGATATACCCAGGAACCTTACTCTCTGAACAATAAACCCCCCTCTTTCAAATTGCAACCAGTCTCAACAGATCTCATCCACACCCTACTCAGGAAACTTAAACCATGTTCTCCCTCAGCTGACCTCCTACAATCAGAGTATCTACAAATTGCAGCTGGAGTACATGCCTATCCTGTCTCCATTTTAATAAATTGATCCATAATGGAAGGCTTTATCCCATCCCTCTGGAAAGTCTCTCATATCATTCCTCTTCATAAGGGGGGTAACACTAGCGAACTCTCCAACTTCCGTACCATAGCCGTACTCTCTCCTTTAGCTAAAATCATGGAAAGATATGTCCATCGGCAATTGTTCGGTCATCTTCTCCAAAATAATCTTCTAGCAGACTGCCAACATGGTTTTAGACCTTATCACAGCACAACTACTGCACTCTTATCATTCACAGACCATATTAATAAAAATCATAATAACAACTTGCTGCCCTCAGCTCTCTTTTTAGACCTCTCTAAGGCCTTTGATATGGTTAACCATAAACTCTTACTAAACATCCTTGAATCTCTGGCATTAGACTCCCAGGCAATCCAGTGGTTTAATTCCTACTTAGAAAATAGGCAGCAAGCAGTTCTTTGGGACAATCACATATCCTCTCTGCTTCCCATCAAAATCGGAGTCCCACAAGGTTCCATTCTTGGACCACTCCTCTTTTCTATCTTTATTAATGATCTAAATAAGTCCCTTCCACAAACCACCTGCATTCAATATGCAGATGACTCGACATTGATATGTTCAGAATCTTCCCCAGCTGAGCTTCAGACTACTACCCAAAAAGTCTTTACAGCAGCTGAAACTTGGTTCTATCAATATTGTTTCCTACTTAATCCCAAAAAAACTAAATTATTGCTATTTACACCTACACAGAAATCCGCTACTTTTGACTTCAATATAACATCTAATAATGGCACAATAATATCCTCTGACCCTTCTACCAAACTACTAGGTGTCACATTAGATCATAATCTTAACTTCGATTCTCATATTAACTTAACATCAAGTCAGTCAATAGAAAACTTGGATCTCTATATAGGCTTAAACCCTTCCTCACTGCTTCAGCTAGAACTACCATCGCACAGACGCACCTGCTATCTACCCTTCTCTATGCCTCACCTATTTTTACAAACTTATCTAAATCTAATCTCAATAAACTAGCAATTTCATACAACAACATTGCCAGATTTGCCACAGGAGCCCCTTTTCGTAACCACCAGTGTATAAATCTTAAACAACTTGGTTGGCTGGAATTACAAAATCAACTACTGCTACAGCAACTTAGAATCACCCACAAAATCTTCTTTCAACCTTCAAATACTACCATACTCTGCACTCTTATTAGCCCTTATAAAACCTCTCTTCATTGCGCTCAGCCACAAAGCTCCTAGCAGCCTACCATAAATCCCACAACAAAGCTGGGGACTGTTTGTTCTCAAGCTCAATTAGACCTATTTGGAACAAGCTTCCAAGTGAACTTACAGCACTTACCTCTACACCCACTTTCAGGAAGCATCTAAAAACTTCCTTAAATCCCAATGGCTATGCCCTTGTACTAACCCTGACTGAAACTTTTATTGCCTCCAGTCACTCACCTGTTCTTTTGACCTCAACTTCTTTACTTCTTTACTACAGTACTATCTGACTACTTTAACTTTACCATTTCCACTGAATTACTAAATAAAATAAAAAAAAATATATATATATATATATATATATATATATATATATATATATATATATATTATATTTATATTCAATGATAGTCCTCTATGTAATTCATTCAACATGTTATGTCTTGTGAGATCAGGACTCCAAATGTTTTCTATCTCTATTTCTTTCTTTCTTTCTTTCTTTCTTTCTTTCTTTCTTTCTTTCTTTCCTTTGTTTACAATTTGTCCACCTGATGTATTTTTTGTTGGCTGTTCTACTAGCATTGTTTTTGAAGTGTTTTTTTTTTTGGGTACAATGTTCTTGTCTTTTTTTTTTCTCTCTTTGTGGAGCTTTTCTCCCCGGGTCTCTACTGAAAATGGACATGTATCCAGCTAGACTAGCCCGGTCAACAAATGTAAAATAAAAAAATAAATAAATACACAAAGTAGTAGAAAGTAAATCAGAAGATGAGCAGTTAAAATTCAGATCAGGATGCAGCACAACTGATCCAGTGTTTGCAGTGAGGCAGACAGTTGAGAAGAATTTGCAGATGAGGAAAGTGTCCAGCTGGGCATTCCTAGACTTGCAGAAAACATATGACAAGGTCCTAAGAAAGATGATTTGGATAGTCTTGTGGAGGGGTCAAAGTCCCAGAAACATTGGTAAAATTAGTGCAAGTGATGTACAAGGATCCAATTACTCCAGTACCAGCAGTGTTCAGTCTTACAGAGGGGTTCCCAGTGAGAGTGGATGTTCATCTAGGTTCAGCTCTAAGCCCACTGCTGTTCATACTGGAGATGGACTACATTAGTAAAGAGACTGGAGGAGACAGATCAACAAATTTCATGTATGCAGATGATGTGGCATTACAGGCAGAGCCTGAGCAAGAACTTCATCAAAAGATAGTGAAATGGAGTGCAACACTAAGGGCACATGGGATGAAATGGAGTACAGCTATTACAGTTGTAATGGCAGCAAATGGGGGAAATTAGAAGAAGCTGAGAACTGAGATGGAAGGGAAAACAGTGAATCAAGTTAATGTCTTCAGGTATCTGGGAGGGGTGGTTGAAGAGAAGGGAAGTCTGAATGAAGAGGTCAAAACTAGAATCAGAAGGGCTGCAGCGAACTAGCACAGAATGTCAAAGGTAGTTTATGACAGAAAAATGCCAAGGTAGTTGAAAAGTAAGGTGTACAAAACAGTGATGGGGTCAGTACTTTATGGTACAGAAACCTGGGCAGTAAAGGCAGAGCAACTGAGGAAGCAAGGTGATGAAGATGAAGTATATGGGACAGGTGGTGGTATGCACTTAGTGGGACACAAAGAAATGAGGAAATCAGATTCAAAGCCAAAGTAGCTTCAATTGCAGAGGTCAAAGAGAACAAATTACAGTGATTTGGATACATGTAAAGAAAAGCAGAAGACAATCTGGTAAAGATGATTTGGGACAGACAGTAAGAAGGCAAGAGTAAATGAGGGCATACAGCAAAGAGATGGGTAAATTGTGTCAGAGAAGACCTGCGAGAGTTAGGCATAACTGTCAAAGATAGAAAAATGGCATTGAATTGATAGAGAGACAGAGACAGTTAACACAACACCCTGACCCCATGTAGAAATGGGAAAAAGGGGAGGTTGATGATGCTGAGTACTGTGTGTGACTGAAAGTACATATAAAGGCATTTTGTGTCATCTCTGTCAAAAAAGTTATACCGCAGGATTCATTAAACCCTACATGGAGTGCAGGAACAGTGCAGCAGCTGCTGCATGGAACATGGCCACCGAGTGATTCAGCAAAGGGCTCCCGGGATGTGCACAAGCACTCCTACACTATTCCTGCATGGACACCATGAGGTGAATTCGCAATTCAGCAAGCAGGCAGGTGTTTGTGCAGGAATTGTGTAACCTGCAGATATGTATTTAGTTACTAGCTGAATACATTTCTGCAAATGAGAAAACGGAGGCATGACAGCTTGAAGGAAAGCATGTATTATATTTAGTAAGCATGCCAATGGCCAAATATATGGCCATTGGCATGAAAAATAGTTTTAATTTTTTAAAATATAACTTTTTTTATGGCTGATCTCAGTCTTTTAAGCATAGGGCAGCGGCGCGCAAATGGGATTGTGCTGAAAATAAAAAAAAGGGGGGGGTAATTTTTTACAGAAATCTGCATTTTGCCATTATTGTCAATGGCATGCAGAATGAAAGCAATATCAGGCAATACTGGTTGATAAGTGGAAAGGCCCAGTGTAAGTGTAGTAACTATGGCGTAAGGCAGTGGTGTATGCAAATAAGGGGAGTTATACTGAATCACATATTTCTTCTAAGTGTCAGACTGCACCTAACTGTGTAGGTGCTCCAACACCACCATGTAGACAGGAGGAGCAGCTAACATGAAAGGGGGTGTGTCATGCTTGCTGTAAGCACACTGGAGCTCAGTGGCCCACTGGTGTACATGTTCGCAGGAATTTAAAACTGCCAAATCTAACAAAACATGTTAGAGGCTGCTGTTGCTCTGATCTATCAGTATGTGCTAGAGACTGAGGATGGTGAGGAAGATAATGCTGACAACCAACTCAGACCAAGGAGGAGGAGAAGAGTGTTCAGACCCAGGGTAACCTACCAGGGCTACATGATCTGGAGATAGCAGAGAGCTACAGGGTGGACAGGGACATACTTCAGCAACTTGTAGAGCTGTGCCGGCCTCACCTCAAACCCAGAACCAACAGAGGGGAACCCATCCCAGTGGATAGCAAGGTATGTGTAACCTTAAGAATACTAGCTACAAGTACTTTCCAAAGACCAACTGGGGATATCATGGGGGTCTCATAGGCATCTGCATACAAGATACTCCGTCAGTTCCTGGATGCCATGTCACCACATGCCACTGAGCATGTTTACTTCCCCAGCACCTGTGAGGAGAGGACCAGCAATATGCATCTCTTCCACCATGCAGCAGAATACCTGGAAGTACTGAGTGCCATAGACTGCACACACATCCACATGAAAAAGCACCACCCGGTGACCAGGGTAGGGCCTACCTAAACCACAAGTTGTTTCACTCCATCAACTGCCAGGTCATGTGTGATGTCCAGGGCATTATCATGAACGTGTGTGCTGGCAGCCCTGGAAGCTATCACAACTCTGATATCTGGCATTCATCACAGCTGTACCGGTCATTTGCCAATGGGGACATCCCATATGGCCATCTGGTGGGGATGTTGGCTACACACTGGAGCCATGGATGATGACATCCATCAGAAATGCACACAAACCCACGCAAGAACACCATAATGAGACACATGCACAAACCAGGATCATTACAGAGCATATGTTTGGGATGCTCAAGTCATGGTTCTGCTGCCTTAACATATCTGGTGGAACCTTGCAGAATTCACCAGCCACATGTGCACACATGTTCATAGTATGTGCCATGCTACACAATATGATCCTGCAGAAAGAGCAGCAGCAGGAACAAAATGGGGAAGGGCCATACAGCTCCCCACTATTGTCAAGATCTCCACAGGCACAGAGGGACTTGGAGGAGGAACATCCTGAGCCTGTCCCTGTAGGCAGACTGAGGCATGCTCAGTATGTCCCGGCCTTGGCAAAGAGGCAACGCATAGCACATACACTAACACTGTAGGGCCCGAGGTACTGATCTTTCTCTCTGACTCGTCACACAGTAAAATGGATGCCAAACATCACACCACATATACCTTACCATGTATAGGCAGTGTACTGCGTGCATCTGACATAGTCAGCCCTCAAGCACCATCATCACAACTGCCTCAGGCACAAGGTAAGTCAGTCTCCTTAACAAAATAAATTAATTGAGTGAAATGTTCCGATAGCATATCTGTGGTATTGATCAAGCATGCAAGGGAATGGGGTGGCTTACTTGGATAGCAGCAGACAACTGACAGCACTGTGGGACAGCAGGAAGTGTATCCCCAGTACTGGCCTAAAAACACCATACAGTACCACCCTAGTTGGCAAATACCACTGCAGTTAGGTGAGTCAAATAACTGGGGAGGGGGGTCATAGGTCACATGCATGGGCGTCAAAGTGGGCGTCCCATTCCCACCCCCAGCCCCACCCAGCAGTTCAGCAGTAGAAATCCATACAGACATGTCTGGCAAAGGCCCCCACATGGCAACATCCATGAAATCCTCACTTACAGACTTTTACACAGTGATATCACAGCAGGTCTGGCAGTGGCAGTAAGGCTTTGAAAGGAAAGAAGTCTGAAACTACAAATATTTATGCCAGAACAATCTGACCTGTGGTCAATACTGTTATGTCTGTAGTCTCAAAGATAGGGCACACCACTATGCTAAATGGGACCAAAATGTTAAGCAAATAACAGCACCATCTCTGCAAATGTGTATTGTGTACAGATGTGCCCCCCCCCCATAGTCCCATAGAAATGCAGTAACATGTCTTAGGCTTAAGCAGCATCCAGCCATCAACTAGAGTGATGGCTCAACACAAACAGAAAGCAATTGTCAGTAACACCCACAGTCAACTTACTGGTACCATCCCAGGGTTATCTACTTCTGGCAGCCTGGGAACATATGATTATCAGAATGCACTGCCTTGCTACAGATAGCCTGCATCTGTCTCACCTGGCCTACAGGCCTCTGGCAAATGCCTATGCCTCACCCACAGTGCCCTGTTAGGGAGTGTCATGGGGTCCATAACACCAACATAACTCAGTCTACAAAATGCAAAGAAAGGCCATGCTGCTAACTGCTAGGAGAAAACCTGCCAGAGTCAGAGAGCCAGAAATCTGGCCAAAGCCATGCATAATGGGGCAAAAAAGGTCCAAAGTGAAGGACATCTTTGAAATGCTGCTCTAATAATATTATAAAGTCGATGGAATGATTGTAGTAGCATAGAATATCTGATGAGTACGAAGTCTGAAACTGCAGTGTCAACTGTCAGTAATATCTGACTTCAACCCTGAGTGACTTGCAAAACACTTTCCCTTGAAAACCACACTTGTTTAGGTAACCAACAAGATATACGAGTCATGGATGTGGACATTCTGTGATACTCTGTACAGTCGACAGGCAGGGCTAGGAGTCTAAAGATGAAAATGCACTCATTGCAGGCAGTCCTAACCCTAGAAGATGGTGACAAGTCTGCACCCACAAAACCCTGGCCCACAGCCATGGGTAGAAACACACCCTTACCTGATCACTCATCTTATGCAACATCCTGACTCCAAAATATGGCCATCCAAGCAAAACGAGGTGGGCCATACATATATGTGAGACAAACACACACCTCCAGGCTAGTCAAACAGTTTGCCACACACAAGACCCTGCAAGTGCAGTCAACCATTGAGAAGACCCCAATGCAAAGTACTGGTAGCTATAAGAAAACATATCTCACCCTGGACACATCCCCCTACATATCTTATCCCCTACAAATCTATCTGGAGTCTGCCCGTCACCCTGATACTGTCTAACTTATATTACCCAACTGTGGACTGGAAATCACACCAGGCCTGAACAGAAATGCACAGAGATTACACCATTGTAATATATCACCAAAGTGATTAGTTTTTAACTGCCATCTAAGTTCCTAACTTCCTAAGGAACTTAGATGGCAGTTAAAAACTAATGCAGCACAGTTCCCAGTGTTAAATACTAGTATTTCTATCAGTTCTGTCCTTAGGCTTAAAATGGAAGGTTATTTATGAATAATTGATTTACAAAGACTAGTATCATATATATTTTTCCACACTGCATATCATATATGTATTTATAATAGTTTTTAGAAATTTTCAGAAATTTTGTAAGCTTGTTTTGTGAAAGTATATGACTACTTTATATAATATATATATAAAAGGATTAATTACTTAATTTATCAATTATGACATCATTAATTAATTGTACTTGGTTGTTCATGGGATATAAAATGGGTCAGTCTTGTATTGATGTTGTTTGTATGCTATTCTGAAGAAGTTTTTATTAAAAACGAAAGCGCTAAATCTACACTGTGTGGATTCCGTCTTTCCTTTCTGAGGTTTTACAGCTTGTTCTTGGTTTGTGTTTTGGTCTTTCGTTGTCTATAGTGTAACATGGAAGGAATTGACGGTGGAGATCCACCTACACTTAGGTTGTTGGCAACGTCTCTATCGAATTTGAATTGCACTGTCGGCAACTTGGTTGCACTTATGGAAAGGCTGACCCAGCAACAAAAGGGTGTTTCGCAGGCTGATTCTGGGTTTCAGCCTGGACTTATGAGCAGCAATACTGGAGAGGATGAGCCGAGCAGTTTTGGCATTACACCAGCCCAGCGTCAGCACGCGGAGAGAGTAAACGTAACGGGGAGGGAAGAGGAGCTGACTTCACCTTATGCAGGCACTTCCAGGGGTATTACATCCTTTAACGGAAGGAATACGTTAAGCCAGTGGCTTGAAGGAGGTCGCGAATGGAACAGTAACTTATCGAACAACCAAAACAGTAATGGTTCCCTCAATGAACAAGTTGGATTACTTGAAAATTATACCTTTGAGTATCGTAAACTACAACTTGAAAACAGTTACCTCCGTGAGTGCCAAAGGAGAGAACAGATCCCAAAAGGACTACGACTTTGGCGCTATCCAACGGGACTAGTTAAGAATTCAGAGCTACAACTTGAACTAATCCAAATGTTTAACAGACATGGGTGTGAGCTATTGGATTGCCTTATTAAAGAGAACGACAAAAAAAATGGTAAATCTCAATGAGAACATTAAGCATGTTAACAACAGTATTGAGTCAGATTTGGTTTTTAATTTTTATAAAGCACACTATGATAATGTTTTTAAGAATGTAGATCAATACATAACTGGGTTAAAAAAGTAAAAAAGAAAAAAAGTTAAAAAGAGATGAAAAGGAGTATGCTGAACATAGAGCTTACCCTCCACCCCCCCCCCCCGAGACAAAACAGGTTTAACAATTATTGTGATGTTTCTGACAGAGAATTTGGCGGTGATAATTATCAAACACCTGACACCAGGGACTCTGACTCTAACCCTTTAGAATTCCCCCCTCTGAGGAGGTAGGAAAGGCTGAAGAACCAGAGAGGGGGAATGGGGCAACACAATTTCAACTACAGGGGGAGGGGGACAATATATTAGAACATTTTGATACATTAGATCAAACCAATGTATTTGGACAAACATTTGTTGTTAACCCATTTGAGGAAGTGAATGTGGAAAATGTTTTATGTAATGGTCTTTGTGATGTCAATAACACAAAGGAGAGTTTGTTTCAAATTATCTGGAAAAAAATTTGTGACTTTAAGGTATACAATTACAGTGGTTGTATTTTAAGTAATGATATTGCTGATATTTTTGAAAAAGGCCTTTCCTTTGTACCTTCTAGAAAAGGAGGCTTGGATGAAGCTTTGATAGATTTAAAACTTTACACAAGGAAGTTAAATTTCCAATTTTGTTTTAAAGAAGGTGGTTCTGACAACAGCAGTGTAAATGTATGTAAGAAATCTAGTTCTTTTAATCCCCCTTTGTGTCCGATTGTGCAAACGTTTGAAAAGATGTGTGAACACGATATGCGTAAGATGTTCAAAGACACTGGTAGGTTGTTTTATGAAGAAAATAATTTAAGGGTAAATGAGATGAAATTATTACAGGAAATATGTGGAAACAATTCAATAAGGATCATGAAATCAGATAAGGGGGTGGGTTAGTAATTATGGATAAAAATACCTATATTAATAAAATGTTCGGGATCTTGTACACCGACACGTATTGTCAGATTAGTATCAATGAGAAAAATATTTTATATAGGAAAGTGGACATAATGTTGGAAGAACTTCTTCTAAACAGACAAATTACATTAGATGAATGGTTATACATGGAAGTTAAATGTCCAAAGATTGCCACTACTTTTGGCATACCAAAACTACATAAGGATTTGAATAACCCCCCCCCCCCTTAGACCCATAGTTGATGCGAAGGCGTCAAAAACTTATTTTATAGCTAAATTTATTGACACTCAATTAAAAAACATATTATCAAATTGTAATTGGATTGTCAAGGATTCATGGGACCTATTGAAAAAGATTAATAAAAGTATGTACAATCACAACCTTATTTTTGTAACTATAGACATCAGGGATTTGTTTTCTGTCATTCCCCATGACATCGGTATTGAATGGTTCTATTCATACCTTTGTCGTTATACTGAAATGAACCATGACAGGATACTTACAATTAGGAGCCTTATGGAAATTATTTTGGACACCAATATAATTGTATTTGAAGAACTATTCAAACAATGTAAAGGTGTAGCTATGGGGGCTACTTGTGCACCCATTTTTGCTAATTTAGTTTTAGCATTTTGGGAGAAAGAATTTATTTTTACTAGCCCCTATGAAAAGTTTTGGAAATATTATGGGCGGTACCTAGATGATATAGTTATTTTATGGAATGGAAGTGAGGATTTATTAAATGAATTTCTAGGATACATTTAAGAAAGTACAACTTTTTTAGAATTTACGCATACCATATCATTTGACAAAATTGACTATCTGGACATTACTATTCACAAAAACAGATCTAATAATTGTTTTGAAACTACCATCTTCAGAAAATCTACATATTTCAACTCACTCCTGCATTTCACCAGTTTTCACCCCCTCCACCAGAAGAAGGCACTGGTGAAAGGGCAGAGAGTGAGGTTGATGAGGATGGTTTCTGATTACCAAGAGTTTCTAGATCAAATTCAAATTTTAAAAGGTATGTTGTCAAATAGAGGGTATCCATTAGGGTACGTCAACATTATTTTGAAAGAGGTAGTAAACAAGAGGAAACAAGGGATATTTGTCCCTTTATTAGGAAAAGGGTCTGTTATTCCTTTTGAAGGGGAACATAAAATGGAAAATAAAACATTTAATAGAGCTGCTATTTTTAAATATAACCATCAGTTTACAAATATTAGTAATATAATACAACATAATTGGAATTTGTTTAGTACTAACAAGGAGTATTTGGACATTGTAGGAACAGGTCCTAATATCGTGTATAAAAAGGATACTACTATTAAAAACATGTTAGAAAGAACACAAGAAGAGTAGCCCGGGAACAGGGGCATGGTTAAATGTGGGTTTTGCTCACAATGTAAACATATTTTGGAAGGGACGGAACTATTTATACCTAATTATGGGAAACATACCTACAAAAAGAAATACAGTTGTAGTAGTAAGGCTGTTGTGTATATAGGGATGTGTACCGAGTGTCCATGTTTCTATATTGGTAAGACAGTTAATGCCCTTAGGAGTAGAATGTACCAACACTTCTATGATATCAATAAGGAGGATATGAAAAATGTACTATCTAGCCATATTAAGAGTAACATAGGACATCATTTTAGATTTTCAGTGCTTGATCAAGTTACATTAGGGGATAGAGGGGGTCCCCTGAACGATTATTTGGAAAATAGGGAACTTAGATGGCAGTTAAAAACTAATGCAGCACAGTTCCCAGGTTTAAATACTAGTATTTCTATCAGTTCTGTCCTTGGGCTTAAAATGGAAGGTTATTTATGAATAATTGATTTACAAAGACTAGTATGATATATATTTTTTCCACACTGCATATCATATATGTATTTATAATAGTTTTTAGAAATTTTCAGAAATTTTGTAAGCTTGTTTTGTGAAAGTATATGACTACTTTATATAATATATGTATAAAAGGATTAATTACTTAATTTATCAATTATGACATAATTAATTAATTGTACTTGGTTGTTCATGGGATATAAAATGGGTCAGTCTTGTATTGGTGTTGTTTGTATGCTATTCTGAAGAAGTTTTTATTAAAAACGAAAGCGCTAAATCTACACTGTGTGGATTCCGTCTTTCCTTTCTGAGGTTTTACAGCTTGTTCTTGGTTTGTGTTTTGGACTTTCGTTGTCTATGATGATCTGAGGAGGTATGTCACGAGGTACTGAAACAATACATGGCAGTGTCAAACATCATGTATGTCAGATGTCTGCACAAACAAGCCCTGTAACCCTAGAAACTCATACATTACTGAGAGAAATAGTCACAATCACAGTATGGCTCATTGTCTCCCCATTTTGATAGGATATCTCCAGATATCCTGCACCAACAGGTTGAGAGGTATGTCTGTAGCACAAAACAAACTGGTGTGGAGTATAGCAATCCCTGGAATGGAGTCTCATATGTACTATAGAAGGTCAAACTGGGCATGCTCATATACTTACAGAAATGTCAGTAGGATCTAGGAATGAGCAGGCCTTCTCCACTCAGTGCACTTTCCATTTCCCTAGTTTAGCAGTCCTGAAGATTTCTGTCACCATAAAAGTCACTTTCATTAGGCTTAGCCCTATAAGCTCTGTGGCATGTGCGATAACTGTGTAATACTATAGTACAAATAACTAATTAGGTAGGAGTTCTCTTCACAGTCCTGGCAAATGTAAAAGTGTGTGTGTGTTTACAACTAAAAGCTTTTGGGTCCATTCAAACCCAGTACACTTCCCCTTTTGCTACTTTAGCAGTCCTGCAGATATCAGTCACCTTAGAAGTGCCTTTCATTTGACTTCAGCCTCATATGCTCTGTGGCTCGTGTGATAACTGTGTAACACTGTAGTACAAATAACTAGTTAAGTAGGAGTTCTAATCTCAGCCCTGGCAAATGTAAAAGTGTGTGCGTGTTTACAAGTAAAAGCTTTTGGATCCATTCAAACCCAGTACAATTTCCCTTTCCCTAGTTTAACAGTTCTGCAGATATCAGTCACCTTAGAAGTGCCTTTCGTCAAACCTCAACCCCATAAGCTCTGTGGCATGTGTGATAAGTGAGTAATACTATAGTATAAATAACTAGTTAGGCAGCAATTCTTAGCCTAGACTTCTGGCCAACCCACACAACACCCTATGCATATGATGATACCTGCGCCACATCCATGCCATCCATACCATCGATGTAGGGGCATGCTTATATGGGTCTGATGCACAGGGTGACTTTAGTACAGTGTAGCTATTTAATGCTGTTTAAGGTGCTGTCATCTGGCATTTGTAATGGGTACACATCAAAGTGTGTGTACATTTTCAGCCATGATGCATTATTGGTGTTAGTAACACTAAGCAAATGTGTTCTCACATGCTCTATTCTGTTTGTGTTTCAGGTGTCTGTGTGTCAGCAGGATATGGCCCTGCAGACATCACCAACAAGGGGTATGACAGTGTAATAATATATTGACCACATCATTGTTGGGGTACAGCTGTATCTGCACACATTTTCTAGGTCTGTGTTACAGTTCTTGCATGTGCCTCACAGAGTTTAGGGCTGAGGGGTTGTATCTCAGTCTATGGTGGTAGATATCAGCTCTAGTATGGTGGACAATGTTAAGTGTGGTGGGTGGAACACACCTCAGATTGCTAATGCCCTCAACCACAGAGGATATTGTGTCAACCAAACACACAGTGAATACTGTACACACACACACACACACACACACACACACACACACACACACACACACACATATGCATGCACAGGATCACAGTTGCCAGTGTTGTGTTTGGAACTCCTACCCATCAAGTTGTGGTAGCACACTATTATGCAGTTATTGCAGGTGGCACATGACTACT
>NC_056739.1:408474887-408529887 GCF_019279795.1 Protopterus annectens
TGCCCAGACTGAGATTAGAATACCTACCTCTCTATTTATTGCTACTACAGTCTTACGCATTTATCACATGTGCCACGGCACTTATAGAGTGCAGGTTGTCCAAAGGTACTTCTAAGGTGAAGAACATCACCAGTCCTAGTAAAGTATGGTGATGTACTGAGTGAGAGAGGCCACAAAATACTTTAAACTACACATATACACACATACGCCAGAACTGGGATTAAAACTGCTACCTAACTAGTTATTGACTGACATCATGTGTGAGTGTTTGGGAGTGTTCATTAAATGAGCAGTACAGGGGTGGTTTGTGTGTGTGTGTGTGTGTGTGTGTGTGTGTGTGTGTGTGTGTGTGTGTGTGTGTGTGTTTGTGTGTGTGTGTAGGTGACTTTTCTGATGATGATGTGTATGTGTTCATATGCACACAGTCAAGCCATGTGGGCTGTACACAGGGGTATTATGGACAGCTGTGGGACATACATGGCAGGGTGTACAGTTCACCAACTCTGGCCATGGACATGGGAACTGGGTCTGTCGAGGGTATCACTGGCACCACCAAGGCTGAGTCCAGATGCAGTACTACTCCCCACTGATGACTGCTGCCTGTTGAATCCACGTCCCTGTTGTGACTGGCCAGGATCAAGTGTCCATGACCTGCTGTGTCATGACATGGACAGCCCCCACCATCTATCCATGACCCCAGTATGCTCACAGATAGCTGCAGTGAGTTCATATTGCCACAGACACCAGGGACGTGCTCATGACCCTGCATATATGTCTGGTATTATGTTCATGACATGCCTGTGCCCCCATGACAGCCTGAAACATGTGTCTGGTGACTGCTGCCATGTCACTTGCATTAGCGGCATGACAGGCTTTACTCCTCCTCCAAGCACCCCTGCCCATCTGCCTGTGTGGGACCTCACCAGCACTATGACTATGACTAGTGCCTGCACCCTCACTTGCCATAGTCAACACAGTAGCCTGTTCCATGCCACCACCCACCAACTGTCCATTATCTATGGCCACTGGTGAAAGAGCATGTGTGGCCATTGTGACTTTGGCGGGGATGGGTTTGACAATAGTGGGATGCCAACTGATGGCACTGTATCAGCCCCTGACAACCCCACCTGTGCCTCAATATAAGTATCATCATGGTCAGATTCTGCAGAGACACTGACCTCAGTATCAGAGCAGGAGGGGCTGCAGCCACCATGTCCACCTGTGAGGGAAAAACAACATATGTAAATCACTATTGGCACTATAAGGTTTGCTAGTAGACACACACAGACAGGTGAGGTGCCTCAAAGGCATTAAACAGACCTCACATTAGCCAACTGAAGGCATTCACGATACACAGTCAAGCAATAACATACACACTCAGATGGACCCTCAGCATAACGTAGTGCAGCCCTTTCCAATTACTGTTACTACTAATATGCACTTCTGGGATACGTGAGTGGTGTTAGTAGGTGATGGCCCTTCACCTAGCACACACTGCATCCATGTAAATTATTGCTGTTCACCTGTATAGCACTGTGGCAACCCCTACAGAACATACCCCGAACTGTACAGGGTTTTGCTGAATGTCTACATGTGTGGCTCATATGTTTCGTCTGATCCTCACAACTCTTATGCTTGTCTGATACATTACTGTGTTGGCCTGCGGATTGGTGCCACTAAGTCATGTTCTAATTGGAGGTGCAGACTGCATAACCTGCAGTACATGTATTTTAAAACAAAGCCAGTTACTCAAACAACTTCCCAAGCTGACAGTGGATATAGTAAATGTACACACACCTGTTAATATGCAAGGTTTTTGTGATACATCACATGAGACCTCAGAAATCAGGTCATAATGTTGCCATCATTTTCTTTGACACATGACCTGTGTACTCCAAATAAAGAACATACACATCAGTTACAGGTAACATCTGGTAACTGAAATAGGTACAATAGACGGGTTGTATGAGTGTGCACACCCTTAAAGTAATACTCTGTTAAAGCAACCTCTGATTTAATCACAGCATGCTGTCCTCTTGGAAAAGTGTCTATCAGCATGGTACATTTTGACTTGTCAATGTTTGCACACTCTCCCTTGCGAAGCACCTCCAACTATGTCAGATTGCAAGGGCATCCCCTGTGCACTGTCCTGTTCAGGTCACCCTGCATATATCCTATTGGATGTAGGTGTGGGCTTTGACTCAGCCAGTGCAGAATGCTGCATGTGTTCTGGTGAAGCCGTCCTTTTCTTGATAGGGATGTATGGTTTGGGCCATTGTTGTGTGGAAAGGTGGAATTCCTCACTATCCACAACTATGTGGCAGACACCAGAATGTTTTGGAGCCACAAGGGACCAGTGTTTGGAACTGTTCATAATCCCCCCTAACTTAGCTACAGCCCCAGTTCCAGATTGTGAACAGTAACCCCAAAGCTGGACACTGCCATCCCCATGCTTCACCATGAGGGTGGTGTTGTTGTGGTGATGTGCAGTGGTGATATTGTGCAAAACACACCCGTCAGAATTGTGGTCAATGAGTACAACCATGGTCCCATATTACCATAACACATTTTCCCACTTGCTTTTTGGAGACCTGATGCATTGTCAGACTTTCACCAGGCCTGGATATTGTTTGGTGTGAGGAACTTCTGCCATCTTCCAACCCTACCCTATAGGCAGGCTATATGGAAACCATGTAAGGTTGTTGTGACATGTAGCACACACCCAGTACTTGCTGGACATTCCTGCTACTCCTTCACTGTTGCTGTAGGCCTCCTGGCAGCCTCACTGACCAGTTTTGGTTTTGTATTCTCATAGACTTTGGTGGGATGTCCACTCCTTCACAATGTCACTGTAGCCCCATATTTTCATCATCTTTTGATGACTGTCTGCACTGTGTTCCATGGTATGTGCAATGCTGCGGAAATATTTGGGTACCCTTCTCCATGGTGATACATCTCAAACATGTGGTCCCTTAGCAGCTTCATCAACTCTATGTGAAGCATGGCTGTTGCTGTAGAAGGCAACTGGGTATGTGTTAGGATAATCCTGGTAGGACATCTGACCGTTAGTTGCTGTTAATCAAAGAGTCTCTGTAACTGATGGCTGTTGTGTACCTGATAAAATGTATTGCTGCAGTTATATCGAAAGCTGCCTCAACACAGTACTAGCTTCATCATGTGCACACATATGCATCTCGGTTGTTGTACTATTGTCATGTGTCATTATTGTTCCCCTAACAGATTTGTTTGTTTTACAATTGAATTGTAAGGTCATAGGTCACAAGAAAGGTTGGCAGTATTTTGAACTTGTCTATTGTGCTCTCATTTTTGTATATCACACATACCTGGCATTCTAACAGGTGTGCACACCATTTGTATGCCCTGTATACCATTAATTTCTGCAATATGACTGTAGTTTTGTGCCTTTGTCTCCCCATTTTGTCGGTCTTTGTCCAGGTGTCCTGCAATGACAGGTTGTGAGGTATGCTACAGATATATGATATCTCCTGCAATGACCACCATGATGCAGTTCAATAAACAACATCACAGGTAAATATGCAGATATTGCCAAATGGCTGAGTGTAACAGTTGTGTGCATGATCACATGCATTAACATTAGCATGCCTGAGGCAGTGGTGAGCCACATCAGGGAAACCCCATACTTACTGGGTTCAGGCTGCTATCCCATGTGCAGACCAGAGGGACCTATGTAGTTGTGAGTGAGAGGTATTTTCAGCAGATTCACATTAGGCATTGGTACAAGATGAACACTACATTTCTGTACAGTTATAGTACACACTAGTACATACTATGATATTACACAATTTTCTGTCCTTCACCATAAATGTGCAGTTGTTTGCATTACTACACCTCATCCACTAATCCATTTTGCACTGACATATGCATCTAGAGACTCTGTAGAAGACAGTTTCAATGCTACCTCATTACATTGATGTGCACTTTGGACTTACCTGGATGCTCCTCGCCTGTTGCCTGGGTGCCACCCACCTACACAACTGCTGTTTCCCATGTCTGAGTTTGTGTGGGGACTACCCCAAGGTTGGCAAGGAGCTCCTCTGTTGCCAAAAGTGGGGCCTGTGTGGCTGCCCCCCCCCCCCCACCAGTAGTAGTACAGTCCCTTGCTACAGCAGTAGCCCTTTGCCAGGCACAATGTATCAGGTCAGTTGCTCTTTGCCTGACATAATCATATGTGCGTTAATGGTGGCCCAACATGTTCACTCTGTGGACAATCTCATCCGACAGGGCAGTCCACTCCTGCAGACTTTGCTGGCTACGGCCAGGAAGCATGGCATAGTTTAAGATTACGGCTTCTGTGATGGCTGCTGTCTCCACACTGGTGTAAGGCATTCACTGCTGCATGGCACCTGGAGGGCATACACAGGGAAACATATCACAGGACTTCAGGCATTGCTCAGAGTTCTTTACAGAGCCAGCACA
The DNA here is from genome assembly GCF_019279795.1 of Protopterus annectens. NCBI lineage: Eukaryota > Metazoa > Chordata > Ceratodontiformes > Protopteridae > Protopterus > Protopterus annectens. The sequence goes on from NC_056739.1 coordinate 408,479,346, forward strand.
TGCATATGGACTGTCATTAGCCGCCACTTACAAACACATCATACCCCTGTACCTGGCAGCACAGTACGAACATGCATTGTACTCCTGGTCCTGATGTGTCATGTTCTCCCCAGTGAGGGCCAGAGCATTGCATAAACAATCATTCGTCATCCACGTTTGTGTAGAGGGATAACAGTGGCCATGTGCCTTGCAGATGGGATGTCAATGGTGCTCAGAGTTTGGTTGCAAACAGTGTGTAATGGAGCCAGAAGCATATGCCTGGGTTCATATAGGATGCAGACAGGAATGTTATCAAACCCCCAAGGGGACTTGCTTTTGTCAACTTTGATTAGGCAGTTTGCACCTGATCCATGATGGTGAGGGGAGGGGTGCGCATGCTGTGCATATCTACCTATACTGATGGTGATCCAGGTGGTGATGTTTGCCCTAAACCTGTCTGCAACAGGTTGGCTGTAGCTATGGTGTGTGTGTATGTGCTGTGACTGACCACCATTACAGGTTGGGTTGGGTTGGTGCCTCTGAGACTGCAGACATATGTGAAGATGGCCTTGTGATTGTCCTAAGTGGATGTGTCCAATTTGTACTAATAGTTAGCCTTACAGTAATCCACCTGTGACCTATTATGCTCATTCAGACAAAGGTTGACATGCCGCCTAGTTGGTCCCTGCTCCTACTTTGCCCTATACAACCAATATAGCATCACATTATGTGCTTTGTGCAATGGTTGTTCCAGTCTTCAGTGTACCAGCTAGTTGGCTTCAATTGTGGACTTTTGGACTGATACATTGAACGTCAGTGTTTTAAAAGAACCTAATAAAGCCCTTACAAATGGAAGGTAGAGGTGAAGTGTACTATTCTGTTAAGAAATTATTGACTGTGGAAATGAACCCACTGTTGCATTTAACATCATCCCCTCCATTGTTAGAGGAGGCACCTCGTAGTAATGCTGCTTTTGAAAATTTATTGTTAGTATTGGAAAAAAAGGTTGGGACATATAAACGTTTTCAGGGGCAACACTTGAGTTTTCAAGCTTATCTAGACTTAGGGGTAGTACCACATGGTCTTTGCATTTTAAAGATACCTTCTTATGCAAATACTTACCCCGAGCTGCTAAAGCATTGGCAGCAGCTTATTTTGAAGTTAAGCTTTGACTATATGTCCATAATGAATAAATTTTTTACTGACACTGAAAATAACCTGAAAGAAGAGATTATAAAACTTGAAGACGAGCTTGTGCAAATTAACTGCTTTTCCAGAATGATGGAGGTGTATCAGAAAATGCTTGACCGGTTACAACTACTTGATGATCATTTGGAAACTGTCAAGAAGCGTAAACTCATGACAGATGTTAATGATTTTAAGCAAAGTCATATTTTCTCATGGCCAAAACCTGAGAAGCAAGTTAAGCCGGCTAACACCCAGAGGGGGTGTATGGATCAACTAGAGGAGTTTGTGCTAGATGATGATGATGTCAAAATAATCAAGGAGAAGCCGTTCACTTCTATAGCACCGTCACATTACAATGGTGAGCAGATAGCCCTTCCCCCGGTGATGACATCAGCGGATCTGAATCCTGAGGCAGAAGCAAGCATGACTGAGCAAACAGAAGCTGCACCAGTAACTGAAAAACACCAGAATCAGTTGGGGCCACTTAGTTTGGTTCAGTCAGGGTCCCAAATGCGTTTCCAATTGAATTTACCTGAAAAGATTACTGTTGTGAGCAGAAGTGGGTCTAGGGGCCATTCACAGCAAAGATAGACCCCAAACGGCATGAAAAGAAAAATTGACAGCCCAGCACAGCAAAAGAAGACTGTGCAGCATCAGTAGAGTTGAATAAAGGTATTTTAAACCTTTTGAACTTTGTACTGACTGAATCACATATGTCCCTATTGGGAAAAGGGCTGAAATTTATCCCCAGTGCTTGTGAAGACCTAGTAACTGCTTTCACTGATTTAAAATTGTTTGTGAAGACTTTAAACCTCACGTTACTGTTTAAGGATGCTTCTCAAGCAAATGATTTGATTTTTAAGAAATGTAGCACTTTTGTACCCATTAGTAATCCTGTAATTACTGCCTTTCATAATATGTGTGAATTTGAAATTAGGCAAGTGTATGATTTTAACTTGAAAAGAAAGCACTATAACTTAACATTATAATGAATATGAAGCCCTGAAGGACTTAGAAAGTAATAATGACATTATAAAACAGGCAGACAAAGGGGGTGTCATAGTTATTATGAATCATGCTCACTATTTAATTTCTTTGAAATCACTATTAGAAGGCATAAACACTTTTAAGAAAATAACTTTTATTGATGTTAAAAAATTGTTGCAGATGTTAATATGGTAATATATGACATGCAATTGAATGGTGATATCTCACTTGATATATTCAATTTTTTTACTGTTCCTTGCCCAAGGACACCACAGATATATGGGATACCAAAGATCCATAAATCATTGATGGAGCCCCGACTGAGACCAGTAGTCTCTGGTGGGGGTTGGATCACTGAACCTGCATCAGTTTATCTGCAGAGAGTATTAAGTCAATATCTATGCTTATGTGCTAGTGTAATTAAGAACACTAATGATTTTCTAAATAAGTTGAGATGTTGGTTTACTGGGAGAACTGATAAAAAAATTGACTTCTGATTTTATATTTGCAACGTTAGACATAACATCATTATTTACAGTAATACCAAATGAACTTGGGGTTGAGGCTGTACGTGAATTTCTCACTAGTGAGGTTGAAACAGCCACAGCAAGAGTGCAAAATATTTGTGCTTTATTAGAAATTGTTTTAACTAAAAATGTTTTTATATTTGATAATGAGACATTTCTACAGTTGTCTGGTGTGGCCATGGGGACACCTGTGGCCAACACCTATGTGAACATAGTTCTTCATCAATGGGAGAGAAAGTATGTTTTTAATAATGAGAATGTATTATCTCAGAAAGTAGAACTGTATTTAAGATTTGTAGATAATTATTTTTTTGTGTGGAATGGCACAGTTGAAGAGTTACTGGATTACTATGCTTATTTAAATAACACCACCGAATTCCTTGAATTTAAAATGAGCCACTCTTATAGTGAAATAGTTTTTCTAGATGTGCGTTTAGAAAAAAAAATGGATAAAATAGAGACACGTATACATAAGAAAAATGTACACGTGAATAGATATGTACATAGGCAGAGTCTACATGCCCCTCATATTTTTCAAGGAATAGTTAAAGCACAAATGTGCAGAGTTAGTAGGCTGAATACATATGATATACGGTTTAGTGAGCAAATGAATGAGATGGTAGGTGAGTTTGTGAGTAGTGGCTATAGCCGTGTGGAGGTATTAAAAATAGCGAATGAAGTGAAACAACGTAGAAGTAATGCTATGAAACCAATTTTTAAAGAAGGGGAAGTAGCCACAGTTGATGTAAATGAAACAAAATGACAAAATTAGATATGTAACTACCTATACTTTAAAAACAGAGCAAATAAAGAAAATTATACATAAGTACTGGCCTATACTCATGGCAGCACCTGAATTACATACCATATTAGAGGATAAACCCTTTTTTCATATAGAAATCTTAAGAGTTTAAAAAACAGGCTATGCTATAAAGATTTTAAGGATATAACAAAAGTAAGGCTGGGAAATAAAACTGGTACATATGGGTGTATGTGTTGTAGTTGCTGTGAAGACATTATTAAGCACAACAGTGACAAATTTGTCCAGCCAGTGTCCAATAAGCAGTTTAAATTTAACTGCGTTGCTACCTGTAATAGTGTTAATGTGGTCTATCTTGCTACCTGTGAAAAATGTGATTCATTTTACAAAGGAAAGACCACAAGGAAATCAAAAGAGCGTATAACAGAGCATAAGTCAGAAATAAGAAGAAATAATGAGAATAAGGCACTGTTTAAGCACACCATGCATAATAGTGTGGATCATATTTTTAAATTCAGAGTGATAGATAGTGTACAAAAGGGACCTAGAGGTGGTGGCTTTAATAATTCTTTCAGAGAATAAAGAATATGAATGGATTGACAGGTTCCATGCAGATTTAGAACCTGGTTTAAACAATGTAGGCAGTATTAAACCTGTGCTTGTTAAAATAGAACAGCAACATTTGTGATGTATACCTTTAAAGATGTTTTAGAAAAGTTTTAATTGATGGTATAGTGTGATTTGTTGGCTGTGGTCACATGTTACCTTTTGGCTGCTATTTAAATATATTGTAATGTGATATGTACTGTTTTAGCATTGAGGAAGGTTATTTAACCAAAAGCTTTGCTGCATTAAAATCTGTTTTTCCTGACGGCGGATTTGTGTCTTCATGTAAGATGCAGACAGGAATGTTATCAGGCCCCAAGGGGACTTGCTTTTGTCAACTTTGATTAGGCAGTTTGCACCTGATCCATGATGATGAGGGGAGGGTTGCATGTGCTGTGCATATCCACCTATACTGATGGTGAGCTAGGGGGTGATGTTTGCCCTAAACCTGTCTGCAGCAGGCTGGCTGTAGCTATGGTGTGTGTGTGTATGTGCTGTGATTGACCACCATTACAGGGTGGGTTGGGTTAGTGCCTCTGAGACTGCAGACATATGTGAAGATGGCCTTGTGATTGCCCTTAGTGGATGTGACCAATTTGTACTAATAGTTAGCCTTACAGTAATCCATCTGTGACCTATTATGCTCATTCAGACAAAGGTTGCCATGCCGCCCACTTGGTCCCTGCTCCTACTTTGCCCTATACAACCAATATAGCATCACATTATGTGCTTTGGGCAATGCTGCTGTCCAGCAAAGGGGTTTTCTCTACTTTGGTGGAGACAGGTTTTACATGTACGGTTTTGCTGAGGCCATACAGCTATGTGGGTGGTCATATATCTGTTTGTAGTAGGCATGGACACAGGATCAGAACACGGTTGGTCACCTCTACAGTTTCAATGTGATACTCATGCTTATTATACTACCCATGTCTGTGTCTGGGCAATGACACCACAAGTAGGTGTAGAGGTGTAACTCTGTTGGATGCACAGAATCTAAGGTTACACATGTGTACAGCTTATTCACCTGATGTTTTGCATCCCATGTCAGCTATTATGAGGCAGCCAGGTACACCTACCCATACATACCTATGCCCAAGTAATACCTGCTATACATTTCTGTTCTATGTCAGTAGGCACACTGTAATGACAGTCTTGCTGCTCGGTCAGTCATGTCAACCTGTTAGGGCAGGACATCTGTAGGACAACACACATACATGGTGGGCTATGGGGCACAATTATTGACACTTTCTTCATATTGTTGTAACACACATATGTCATTTGATAGTGCAGTAGCTTTTGCATTCACAGAAATACCCTGGAGGATCTCTGATGTTCATACGGCAGGCAGAGAGGTGAAAGGCTAGGTGTGTGGTAGTGAGGGTAGGAACTTTTAATGCTGTGAGTATGACTGGTATGGGTACAGAGCTAGCCAATAAGCTGGACAGAGGAATGGTGGATATATAGTGTGTGCCAAAAACCAGATGGAAGGGGTGTACAGCTGTGTGTGTCAGAGCTGGGTATAAATAGTTCTATCATGGTGTGTATGGGAGAGGAAATGGTGTAGGGGTTAACCTGAAGGAACATTAAGCCAAGAGTGTTTGTGGAGGTGATAAGAGTGTTGGGTAGAGTGATGTTCAGGAGGCTGAGAATTGATGGTGTAATGTTGACAGTTCTTAGTGCATATGCTCCACTAATTGCGTGTGTGATGGATGAGACAGATATAATTTGGTGTGGTTGGATGAAGTGGTGATGCCTGTACCCAAGGGTGAATGTCTGGTGATTGGAGCAGATTCCAATGGGCATGCTGGTGATGGTGACAGAGGGGATGTAGATGTGATGTGTAAGTATGGTGTTAAGCAAAGGAATGCAGAAGGTGAGATGGTGGTGGAGTTTGCAACAAAGGTTGGGCATGGGTGTGGTGAATATATAGTATTACAAGACCAAGGGGAATAGGGTGACATACAAGAATGGAGGAAGATGCACACAGATGGATTATCTCCTATGCAGGTGGACCTGTTTGAAGGGGATTGGTAACTGTAAAGTGGTGACAGGGGAAAGTGTAGTTAGGCTGCATGGAAGGTTGGTCTGTGGGATGACATTGGTGATCATGAAGAGAGGGAGGAGAGTGAGGGCGGCACCACAGATCAAATGGTAGATACTGAGAAAATGTGACTGTGAGGTTGAGTTCAGGGAAGAGTTAAGACAGGCAGTGAGTGGCAGTGAAGAGTTCGCAAATATCTGGGTAACTACATCTGAGCTAGTAAGAGAGATGAGTAGAATAGGGCTTTGTGTGACAACTGCACATCTGAGGAAGGACAAGGAGACCTGGTGGTGCCATGAAGAAGTACAGGGGAGTATGCTGAGAAAGAGGTTGGCCAAGGAGAAGTGGGATTGTCAGACAGATGCAGAAAGTAGACTGGTGTATAGGGAGATGGGGTGCATGGCAAAGAGAGTGGTGGCAAAGGCTGAGGATGGAACATCTTAAGGGCTGTATGTCAGGTTGGACACCAAAGATGGAAAATAGGACCTGTACCAATTGGCTTGATAGAGGCATGTAGCTAGAAAGGATGTGCAGCAGATAAGGCTGAGAAAGGATAATTGTGGAAATGCACTCACTAGCAAGGAGAGTGTGTCGAGCTGGTGGAAACAGTACTTTGAATGGCTGTTGAATGAAGAGAATGAGAGAGTGAGAAGGTTGGATGATATGGGTATGGTGAATCAGGATGTGCAACAGATTATTAAGGAGGAAGTAAGGATAACTATGAAGAGGTTTAAGAATGGAAAGGCTATTGGTCCAGATGACATACCTGTTGAAGCATGGATGTGTATAGGACAAATAACCGGATTGTTTACTGTAATCTAGGATAGTGAGAGGATGTGTGAGGAGTGGATGAAATGTGTTTGGGTACTGATTATGAGAATAAGGGTGGTGTGCAGTTCTGTAGTAACTACAGAGGGATAACATTGATCAGTCACAGTATGAGGTAATGGTAAAAGGTGGTGGATGCTAGGCTAAGAAGGGAGGTGAGGATTGCTGATCAGCAGCATGGTTTCATGCCAGGAAAGAGCAGTACCGATGCGATGTTTGCTCTGACAGTGTTGATGGGGGCATACAGAGAAGGTTGGACTTAGCTGCATTGTGTCTTGGTGGACTTACAGACAGCATATGGCGGGATGCCTAGAAAGGAGTTGTGGTATTGTGTGAGGTGGTCACGAGTGGCAGTGGAATCCATAAGAATGCTACAGGATATGTACAAGGCTAGTGTGATGGCAGCGAGCTCTGCATTGGGAGTGGAAGGTGTGTTTAAGGTGGAGGTGGGAGTACATCAGGGATCAGCTATGAGCCCTTTCTTATATGCAGTGGTGATGGTCAGGTTGACAGACATGATCACACAGGAATCCCCCTAGACTGTGCTGTTTGCAGATGACATTTTGGTCTGTAGTGAGAGTAGGGAACAGATTGAAGAGACCCTGGAGAAGTGGTGGTATGGTCTAGAGGGGAGGAATGATGGTCAGCAGGACTAAGATGCAATTGTGGGTGGTGGAGAAGAGTGTCATGTGTGATTTGTGATAGGCAAATACCATTAAGACTGAGAGGGAAGGTCTACAAGAGGATAGTGAGACCAGCTATGTTATATGGGTTGGAGACAATAGCATTGAAAAAGGAGGCACAAGTCAGAGCTGGATGTAGCAGAGTTACTGATGGTATGATTTGCACTGGGTGTGGCCTAGCAGTGTCCCAGTTAGTATTGTGCAACACACACTCCAGTAGTGGTCATATGTGAGCCATCTTTTCCTGGGGTGACTCAGGGCCCTGAGTTGTGTTCTGTGCCACTGCAGACAGACACTGTTTCTATGGCCATAGGTTCTGTTCAGCAATATATCAGTACAGCATGTTTTGTTGAGACATAATATTGTTCGAACTTCCTATTTTCCACATTTATATGCCCCCTACTACATTCCATTACAAGCCTGATTGTTTGACATAGCTGTGTTTTATTTGCTTTCAGTTCAGTTGGTATACTCCATCAGTCTCAATGTGTGCGTCTGTCTGCCTGTCTGTTTCTTTGTGTGTGTTTGTCTCTGTCTCTCTCTGTCTGTCTCTGAGACAGATGTAGGATATACAGCTGTTTTGTATAGGCAGCATCTTGCCTTTAGTAGGTAATGCTCATGAGCAACTGATGGCCTGTGCACAACTTGGAGTCCCCCACTTGCTAATTGCATGTAGAACAGCTGTGGTATCATTCCCATAACCAATAGCATGGAAGCACACATCTATAACTGAGTACTTCATGTGGATGTTGCCCCTTTTCCTTGCCTGGGAGGAGTACTTCATGGAGGTGTGTGTGAAAAACAGCATCACAGAGTGTAGTTGGGAATACCTCTTACTACAAACACTGTGGAGACAGCCCAACAAACTGAGGGAGAATGCTCCAGACATAGGGACAGAATGTAAGTATTGCTGTTATACAGTTGAACTATTGCTAGTTTGACAGGGTTTGTGTGGATATGGCTGCTCTGCATGAATTTAAGCCTGATAGTGTTATGTGGTTGACATAACTTCCAAATGGAGGGCTATCCACAGACTGGCCCGAGTTTGGACTCTTATATTTGATGTGTTACTCACACCTTTTTTGACCTTGGAAATTCAGTAGCATACTCTGAGGATTGCAGTCAATAAATGGTAACATCCATGTGTGTTTCTGACTTCATATCCCTCAGAACAGAAATGTTACAACAACACTGTTAAACCAGAAACTTTCTAAGTTTATGACAGTAATATGTTAATAATGACCCTTCGTTTGGGCCTCTGTCCCCAAATATGTCAGGCTTTGTCCAGATGTCATGCTGTAAGAGGTGTATAGGTGTAGTATATCATTGTATAGTGACTTCATTCCAGATATCATCCCAGTGATGTATCAGACTGCCAGACATGTTACATGTAGAAGGCCTTATATATGAGGATGAAGCCTGGACATTCTGTGGGACTCTATACAGTTGGGAGGACTGTATATTTCTGGCAATTGTTGAAAGACTGTCAGGATTGTCTAGCATTGTATTATGAATGTGTTATTTGGCCTGTGTAGGGGGGGTAGATGTAAGTGTTGAGGGTCCTTTCCTATCTGACATTACATGCTGCTCCAGATTCTAGTGTTCTATCAGCTGTATATGTTTGCAGGCACAGACTGCGACATGTCCCATACCACAGTCAGGCATCAGGCTACACTGTGAATTGGGCCAGTATATATAGGGGTAGTGTGTGAGTGGCAACCATGCTGATGATTTTGTTAACACAGTCCATATGCTCTACTGTTCCTGTGGCTTACCACTATGTCACTTTGAATGTGTTGAGATTGGTTCTGGGTATGCACTTTCATGCTGGTGTCTGTTGTCACTGCTGTTATATCCCTGTAGTGCCTGATATATTTACAATTACATGTGTATTCCCCCATAGTAAAATTGGGTTTCTGTTGTGTCAGTATACCTGTAGTTTAGATAGTACTTGGTGACATGCCTAGCAGCTAAGTGTAGTTTCCCTACTGTGATGTTATGTCCTGATATTTATCAGATGTACTGTTGCCTGGCTTCCATATGTGTTGTGCAAGTCTGACACATCAGTGGGATGATGTGGAGATGTATGTCAGTGAGTAGTAGGGAGTAATTTGGTTTTGGACTTGGGCTATTCCAGTCAATATATGGTAAAACAGACATAAGGGTGTTACTGCATCAACTGTGTCACCTTATCTACTCCAGTATTTGGGATATGTTCCCAGTTTCATGGCTTTACCCCCCCCCCCCCCCACTGTCAGGCTTGGTACATATTTGTTGCACTAAGGGGTTCTGAGCATACCTCTCGAATGGTTAAATTGTTTCTGACTGTCAAGGATTATTGCTCATGTGTATGTTCTGTTCTACAGAATCATTATTTTCATTTCTGTAGTAAACCACTGTGATGATGTGAGGACTTCTGCCTGTAAATGATGACATACATTTCAGTTTCAGAACTCACATCCTTCTGGACATGTCTGCTGACATGGGCACTGTTACTGTAGGAACATTCTACTTTTATAACTGCAGTACATACATTATGTCCCTGGCCTTGGACCATTGCCCCCCCCATTTTGACAGCCTTTGTCCAGAATTATTATTGTACTAAGAGGTGTAGCGCTATGGTGCTGGGTATGACTCCACTACATGTCTACATGTTATGGGCATATATATATATATATATATATATATATATATATATATATATATATATATATATATATATATATATATATATATATATGTATATATATATATATATATATATATATATATATATATATATATATACACACACACATACACACACACACATATATATATATATATATATATATATATATATATATATATATATATATATATATATCTATATATATATATATATATATATATATATATATATATATATATTCCTTTTTGATATCTATGCATATGTTTATATAACAATATATATGTATATATTCTATTAATATTGTCTTATATATATATATATATATATATATATATATATATATATATATATAGCTCCATATATCTGATGAACATGCTTTTTAATATTTATCTATCACCATACACATCTATATGTGTATATTTATATATACTAAACATGATTCCATAGTGTCTGTTCTTTACTATTCCATTCCTGTACTGAATGATATATTTGAAAAAACAGCACTCTTTATTACATCTCAGATGTTATAGTGGTAAATTGCTCTGAGTATGGTGTGTAAGGTCCTGGGTTCAAACCTTGGTAGGCTGATTTTTTTGCTGATGGAGGCAGAGTAATTAAGGTAGTTGTTAGCAGGTTTGCACGGATTTGCATGATGGTAAGTGATGCCAACACATGGTTAAATGGGAAACTGCTTAATCTGTGTAGGCATGGCTTAGCTTTGTCCAAACTCACTTACTGCTGCTTACTACAGCTTACTCCCACCTAACCTCACACTAATTTCTTTAAAAGAAAAGAAAAAAGGGTTGATAGGAAAGTGGTGAAAAGGGGGGCATGCAGAGGGAAAAACAATGTGACAGATAGCTAGGGATGTGCAGGATGGGTGCAGGGAAGGTTCATAGCTGTCCATTTCTGATATAGCAACAGCTGTGCATTTGTACAGAATTTGGAGGTGAATTTGGACACTCAAACCCCTGAGAGAGGGTTGAGGACAACAGTAATGTGTTGTTAAGCCAATTAGACCAGATTACGTGTCCAGTGGACACATTTGTGAAATGGACAACTATGCATGGTGTGACTTTTTTTGTGGGAACAGATTCCCCCCCTTTTTTTTCTTATAAGGCGAGAGTGGGATTTTGGGGAAGGATAGTAGGTATATTTGGGGAGGTAGGTTGGGTAGGAAGACAGACAAGACAGAAAAGACAGCAGACAAGGGCGGCATATAACACATGTGGGGGGTAAACACCTTGAACAGGGAGGGTGGTTGGGAATTGGATGTCCATGAGCCCCCAAATGGATACAGTAGGACTGGCAGCCACCACTGCACCTTCACAACATCAAAGGTGGCCGTGCTGGGGGCTGAGCCGGAGGGGCAGGCTGACCCTCATGATGTGCCATGCAGCCATCAAGCTGGCATAGCAGATCTCCAAACTCCTTTCGAAGCTTGTTACACACCAATCCCCAGACCTAAATATGGGTGACAGTGCCCTGTCTGCGCCCACTCCCAGGGGGAAACGGGCCCCCTCCCCTGAGACGGTTTCACCCGAAGGTGGTGTAGGACCAGTGGATGAGGAGGTCCCTGGTTGGGTCCCAGATGTGCTGGGGCCGAGTGCCATGGCCAGTTGAGGCAGGACAGGTGGATCCACTGGGATTGGCCTTCCCAGATGTGCTATGGTGTTGCAGTTTTATAACATATGTTGGTTAGTCATGAAAAACACATTCCAGGATTAGTTATAACAGCATGCGTAGGTATTCCCATTAACCTAAAATAACAGATTTGTAACAGTTGCATAGGAAACAATATACATGCATATATGGAACCACAGTGGGCATTATAACGGCATGCAGGTTACATTGATAGTAACAGGTCACCAATGATAGTATTTGAACAGGAAACATTAATATCAAATGTTTAAATATTTGTAGAACAATAGGACACATGTCCCAACAGTAGGTTGGTGAAAAACATACCCATTGATTTATGTGTTTAGATTACTGGTACAGATAGGGTGGGGAAGAGAGAGAGAGAGAGAGAGCGATGTCAATTAACAACTGTATAGGCTTCAGTTGCTCACAACTTTAATGATCATTGCTCTAATCATTACTCTCCAGGTATTACCTCACTTTACATCGACCTATGGCCTTGGGTTGGGCAGTGGTATGTTTGTACACAGTGTATAATTACATCCCTCTTACAGCTAATTTATACCTTTCCTTTCCTGGCATACCTGTGGAGGAAGTTTCTGTTAACACTACCTGGCTGTTTCTACCCATATTCACATAGTCAGGGTTAAATATGTGCACTTATACTGTGTGTGTGTGTGTGTGTGTGTGTGTGTGTGTGTGTGTGTGTGTGTGTGTGTGTGTGTGTGTGTGTGTGTGTGTGTGTGTGTGTGGCTGCCATACTCTGCCTTGATTTCTATTAGTCACCCTGGGTGTGGGCAGCAGTGACCACTGTGACAGCGTGACACTTGTGGGACATTTCTTGGATAAGACTACTTGGTGTATGTATGTATCTTGCTGTCATTTGCACTATTGGGGTTGGACAGTGGGTGTTGTACATAGTGTATAAGTACAGCCTTCTTACAGCTAAGCTATACCTTTTCTTACCTGGCAGACCTGTGGAGGAAGTTTCTGTTAACCCTTCCTGATATTCACATAGTCAGGGTTACATATGTGCAATCATAGTGTGTGTGTGTGTGTGTGTGTGTGTGTGTGTGTGTGCTACTGCCATACTCTGCCTTGATTTCTATCAGTCACCCTGGGTGTGGGTGGCAGTGACCACTAGCTGTGTCAGCGTGACACTTGAGGGACATTTCTTGGAGGAGACTCTTTGGTGTATGGACTTATCTTGCTGTCATTTGCAGCCTTGGGGTTGGACAGTGGGTGTTGTACACTGTATAAGTACAGCCTTCTTACAGCTAAGATATACCTTTTCTTACCTAGCAGACCTGTGGAGGGCATTTCTGTTAACAGTACCTGACTGTTTCTATACATAGTCACATATTCCTGGGTGAAATTATACATACAGCTTACTACCACTCCCGGGATTCGAACCATGTTTGTTTGTGTAAAAAGTACAACAAAGCTTGTGTTTCATCATAATGAGCAATTGAGAAACTGCTGTTGTTTGTTTGACTGTTTTTTTCCTAATACTCTCTTGGTTGTACAACCTGACCTTATAGGTTCATAGGTTCATAGGTAGGTACTAGGCTATCTGCCCGAAGGCATTTATAAGCCTAGCCAGAATGTGTTGACTTTTGCTGCCCCCTTAGATTAGTTCCCTGTGCCTCTCTCCAGCAGAGCCACTGAAGTGATCCCCGAGGTAAACTTTCTGTTTCCCATCCACTTGCCAAGGTTTCTTTTGAAGAGTGTTAGCAGGGAGCTCTGCCTAATCTAGATTGAGATCTTGTTCCAAAGCATGGGCAGTCTCTGGGACAGGAATTTATCCCTCCAGCACGTCCTATTTATTGTTGTGGTAAGGTTTAGATCCCTAGAGTGTGTGGCTCGAGGGGATAAGGTTTTTTTAGGTGGAGCATGTCCATCAATTCTGGGTTGGACATGGCCTTGTATGTCAAGCAGAGATCACCTCTGAGTAGGCGGCATGCAACCGAGTACAGCTGTAGTTTCTTTAGTCAAGCTGCATAGGGCATCTGTTTGAGGCCAATGATCCTTTTGGTGAGGTACTTCTGTGGTCTTTCCAGCTGTTGCAGTTGTCTTGTAAGGTACATCACAAATGGGGCATTGTACTCTATGATGGGTCTGATGAGTGATGAGTAGAGGGGTACAATGACCTCTTTTGATCTGGATATGGACCCTTTTGTGATTAGGTGGGCCACGTAGAATGGTTTTCTATCCACTTTGGCAATGTGATTATCAAAGTTGAGATTACTATTTACTTGTGTCCCCAGATCCCTTATTACGTCTTCCATATTTAAGGGACTACCACCTATGTGGAAGTTTGTAGGTACTTTGTTTTTTCCAGAGGGGAAGATTATGCACTTTTTGGCATTTAGCTTGAGGCCATGATTTTGACACCAGGTATCCATCTCAGTGAGACCCTTTTGGAGGATGTCTGTGTCAGCTGGAGAGTCAATTATAGCCCCTAGTTTGCAGTCGTCTGCAAACTTGGTCAGCCATAGTCCTCCTGTGCTTGCATGTACCTCTGAGAAGTATATGCCGAATAGGAGGGGTCCTAGGACTGAGCCCTGGGCAACACCACTTGTAACCGGTTTAGAGTCGGACCTAGCTCCCACAACTCTCACCATGTGGGATCTATCCATGAGCCAGTTGGCAACCCATATTGTGATATAGCGTTAATGTTCAGGCTGGTGTGCTTGTCTATAATACTAGAATGGGGAATGGTGTGAAGGCCTTAGCGAGGTCTAGGTAGGCTGTGTGTACCATCTTTCCCTCATCTACAGCCTTGGTAACTGCCTCAAAGAAATCCACCAGGTATAGGAGGCATGATCTGCCCTTAACAAAGCTGATCTGGGTAGGGTTCAGTGTTTAGAGGTTCCCAGTGTCTCTGTTAATGAGTTCCATGATGATGCGCTCCATAGCCTTGCAGACCAAGCTAGTCAGGCTTATAGGGCAATAGTTCCCAGGGTCTACTGTGGCTCCACCTTCTTGGAGTGGAATAACCATTGCTATGCGCCACTCTATGGGTACATAGCCTGTGGAGAGGCTGAGTTTGAAGAGTGTGTTTAGGTAAGGGGTTAGTTCGTCTTTGAGCTTGTGTAGGATGCAGCCTGGGACACTGTCCAGTCCCATTGATGCTGTGTTTTTGGCTTTGGAGAGGGCTGTTTTAACCTGAGTGCCTGTGATTTCAGGGACTCTACATTCTTCTGGTATGGTTATGGGCCATTTTGGGGATGAAGTTTGCACTGAACCTGTCTGCCAGGATGTTGGCGATATCAGTCAGTTCAGTGTATTTTGTGCCATTCCGTATTAACTCTGAGCAGATCTGAGCATTTCCACTTAGATTTTTGACATATCTAAAGAATGCCTTAAGGTTATCTTTGGAGTCCTTGGCAATTTTTCTTTCAAAGCTCGCTTTGGATGATTTTATGAGGGATCATAGTTTCTTGCTGATACTGATCAGGGATGTCTTCCCTTCTTGGGATTTTACACTTTTCTGTACTAGTTTCCTCCTTCTATTGTATAGCTTGTTTATGGCAGGAGTCTACCAAACTGGTTTCCTTTTCTTGGAGGAGTGAGTCTTGGTTTTGCTTGGGATGGCATGATCCATGCATTCTTGTAGATGCCCGTAGAATGCATTAGTAAAGGATTTTGTAGCTTGGACAGCATTATCCTTCAGCATGGGAGCTTTGAAACTTTCCACCTCGATCTTAAGTAACGTGAAGTTTGCTTTTGAAAAGTTTTTCACAGTGGTTTTCTTGTTTGAGGGTAGGGGCTGAATGTGGATATCCAGAGTGATTTGTTTATGGTCAAAGCTAACCAGTGAGGGGTTGACTTCCGATGTGGAACACCGGTCGCCCTTGTTGGTGATGACCAGGTCCAATATCTTGTCACCTCTAGTGGAAGTGTTGACCAGTTGAACCAGAGTGTTTGAGTTTATAAGTTCTAGGAAATGTTGGGCAAGGGAGTTAGTACTTGAGTAGTTCTCCCAGTTAATGTTTGCGTAATTGAAATCACTCAATATTAGATTGTTTGGTAGGACCTTTATGTTTCCCAGTGTTTCCAGAAATGCAGAATGGGGGTCCTGGGACATGGTGGGTGATCTGTAGCAAGCTACAATTTGAATTTCAGTTTTGCCCATTGTTAGTTGCACATGGATGATCTCTGAAGCATCATGCTGTGCCACTAACCTGGAGGTGTGGGTATCCTTGATGAATATGGATATGCCCCCACCTCTTGTATTTCGGTTTGGGTTCTGTGGCCGAAATGAATAGTATGAGTTGTAGCCTGGTAGTGCTGGGGTGCTCTCTGGAGCCTTAAACCAGGTTTTTGTTACTGCAAATATATCGATTTTCACCATACTGAGGAGTGCCTCGAGTGCATGCATTTTGAGGTTTAGACTTCTGGCATTGAGTAGCATTACCCTCAGCTTTTTGTTACTTGTGCTATTTACAGAGGTGGGTTTGTTTTTTGAGCCTTGCCTATAAAAGGCACTATGGGGGTGGCAAGAGCCTTGGCCAGTATTTGAAAGCCTAAGAGTGACAGGTGCAAGCAGTCTCTAGTGAAGCAGCGTGGCTTGTCGAGCAAGTCATCCCAGGCAGACAGACACTGGACCCCCTTTGAATGACACCAGAAACTTAGCCAATTGTTGAAATCGAGAAATTTTTCTTTATACTTTGGTATCTTTCTTGGTGAGGGCAGGATGCTACTCAGGGTCAGGGTCATACCAGCCTGGGCTACGTGATCAGAGAGCTCGTCCATGTCTCTTTTCATGTAGTGCATGGAGGTACGGCTCAGGTCATTCACACCAACATAGACAATGACAGAGTCATATTTGTACTTGTTCTGGAGTGACCTGAGTACTTGTGTTATGTGGTGGTTCCTGGCATGGATGGAGGCATGGATAAGGATGTCAAGCAAAGTTCTTCATTAGCACTCTTCAAGAAAAATCTTGATAAGTTAATGGAAAATAGGAAATACACCCCGGGGATCACTTCTGTGTCTCTGCTCGACAGTGGCACAGGAAAATAACTTTCTTGGGTGGTGTAAGCCAGGGAACCTTGTTGGCTAGGCTTACATAGGCCCTTGGGAAAATAGCCTAGTACCTACCTATGAACCTATGAACAGTAACCTTCTCCTTATTCAGCCTAGTGAGTGGGACATCAGTGTGTCTGACTATAGAGTCACCTATTACTAGTATGTTGGGTATGTTATTTTGCCTTAAGGGCTGTGATTGCATGGCACACTGGTTTTGTGAAGTATGTGCTTCATGGTTTGTGTTGGGGGGTGGAGGTTGCTTGGATGTTTGCTTTGGAGGTCTCTATTGGTTTTGCAGATTCTTATTTAGAGCCTCCTAGTATGTTTTCATGTATTTAGGTGTGTTTTTTGCCAGTGCTGCTTTAATGGGTCTGTGTGGGACTGGTGGTGTGATGCAAGTATTTCCCTTCTCTTCTTGACTGTCTGATCCAGTCTTTGATTGAGAGAACTTAGCCTCCAGTTTGCCTGTATAATTCCATCTCTCGCATGTATTAGTGTTTGGTGGTAGGAGGAGCGGGTTGTCTGTGTACATGAGGCAGTTGTAACATTGCCTCAAAATGCCCAAATTCACCAGTTGGACTGGAGAGTACACCCGAAACTGCCCTTTGGACATGCCTGGATAGGTACAGTGACCTGTTTTACTGGATGGCTGGTAATGTCGAATAGAGAGCCTTGTCTTTCTGTACAGTACAGGAGGGTCTAGTGCTAGGGTTTATAAGTGCTTGCTATAAGTTTTGAGCAAGTGCCGGGCTGAGAATTGAATGGCTTGAGTGCTTAAGTTGAAAGTTTGTCTAGTTACAAGGGAAAAATTGAAGAGAAGACTTTGTGGAGCTGGGAATAGTTTTACCCTAGCTAACCGCCGCTGCCTGGCGCACAAAACCAGGGAAATACGGTATTTATAGCAGGGAAATGAAAGAGATTGAAATTAGATCAAAATGGCCAATAAACCACTAAGTTCTGGGCTGAAACCACTCCTTCAGGGACAGATAGGTTGCTCAAAGCTCCCCTCTCTCACCGGTGAACAGAAAACTTCCTTCTATCCAAGTAAGGTATGGGCAAACACAGAGATTTGTAACACAGCCCTGAATTCAGCACTAACCTGAAAACTAACCTTGTAATTCTGACATTCCTGCATGGCAGATAGTCCTTATACTGTGTATTCATACTTTGACATAGAACAGTCTGGAAAACACTGGTTAAAACAACATTACTATTCAGGTATCAGATATTGATGGATGGAACATTTTATATAGTTAATCTCCTGTTTTACAACTTCCCAATCTTTGTCAGATGAGCTTTGATTATTTAATGCTTTCAGAGTTATAGTTGCTGTGCAGAAACTGTACACATTTCGATTCATACCACCACATACCAAAGTAAACACAACCAGGCCGGGGTTTTGACTTTTATTGACAGGTAATGACACTTTATTGATATATACCCTGTCCGTCACTATTGCTCTGCTAATGTCTCGTTTATTCAGTACAAACCATACCCATTTTTAAATACTAACAGGTGACATTCTACTCCTTTCTATTTATTTGCCCTGAATACTGCAAGCTAGATTTATACTCACCAGCCTTGTGATGCAGTCTTAGCAGCCTGCTGGCATGGGTGTCCATGTTCACAGCCCTCTCCTCTGCAGCTGTGTAGGAGACAAAGAAATATTTTTGCATACCTATCCATCACATACACAGGCTGAACTTTGGAAAACACTTATTGATACTGATACTTACACACAGCTGGGACATTCCTTGCCCATGCATGTTGAACCCACTCGTCCAAGAGCTCCCTCTTTCTACACTTCAAATCAGCAAAGTGGTGCTGGACCTGCTCACCATTCTGAGGGATGCCAGTGGCAGGTCCAGCACAGATCATGTGCAAGATGGTCCCAGGCCTTCACTTTATATTGGAAACCCTGGTACTGGTCCTGCAGCAGTCTCCCTTTATGGTCTTGTACTAGGAGTCCAACCATGACCCTAGACTCCTGAATGCACCAACACTGGGCCAAAAGCACACACCTTCACCAATACCAGCCATAGTGCCTGCAGTTATCAACTACAACTGGTTATCATTGTATTCCCACCTGCGGGGTTTTAATAAGTCTGATTTCCCACCCTTTGCTGTGATTGGATGGTTTTGAATGTGCTGAACTAAGCTAAGTAACCGATAAACCCGCTGAGCTAAATTAAGCATTGCTTAAAGGAGTAGATGTTAAGCACTGCTTACCAATGCACAAATCCATTTAACTACACTAATTATTGGTTAGCATTTACGTTTAAGCAATGCTTACACTGGCTATGCAGGGCTGAGCCAACTTAACATTGTTCAGCTTTAATTTTGTGCACTATCAGGATTGTGGGGTTCATTTCTTATTAATAACATATCATGATATGTATGTTGACCTTCCATAACATCCCCCTATGTGCTTTCATGACATTATATTTTGTGTGACTATACTGTATGGAACACTTGTGTTTATATGGGGGTTTCACAACTTTGTTACACTGACACCTCCCACTTGGACCTACTATACTACTCTGGTTGACAAATATATGTTATTTACTACTTAATTCTAAAAAGAAAAATAGTACTGCTTTCACAGATAAAATTGAATTATTTTCATTGGGGATTGAACCATGGATGGCTGCATGCCAAGCAGATGTACTAACCAATACACTATCTCACATTGCAGATTTTGGCTGTATATTTCTATTTATCTCCTTGTGATGTGTAAACTAGGCAGAGCATAGCTGCATGACATGCACACCCGCTCTGCTATGCTTAAACTTTATTGCAGACAGAAAAAAAAAAATGTGTTTTATTTGTATTTACTGTAGGGGTATTCACATTGCTTTCTGCATCTTAGGGCAGGACATCTGGACAACTACATCATAGATGGGGGAATTGGTTTAAATGTTCCTCTCAGGAACATGCTTAATTATTTGGTTTGCCAACATGTACACTGGCATACCATTCTGGACATTATCTGTGTTGGGCCATTGTGGGGGGCTGTGACTATGTGCTACTTTACTTATTTTGGCCATGGACATTGTTATGTTGACATAAGAGTGCCCGCAGGCACTGTAGATGCTTTAGAATTGCTGTATGGCAATTATGGAGTGCAGGGAGCGTGTGTACTGTGTGAGCAATGCTCAGACACACCCCCTCACTTGTACATGGATCCTGTACATGTAGATAACACAGCAGCACACTTTCATTAATACGCAAGGTGTGCTGCTGTTTTCTACGGGCATTATCCACTCCATGCAGGAATAGCACTAATGCTGCATGGAATTTGATGAATCCAGGGCTTTGTCTCAAGAATGGAATTAAATTATAGAATGTTATCTTCATAGATTGTACTATGATATCAAACCTCACATTTACCCTGAATATTGAATTTCTTCCATCATCCTTACCCCTGGTTTCATTTTTGCACCCACAAAGCAAGTGTATTTTGCCACATTCATTGCTAAACAGATTTCTGTCTCTTAGGCAATCCCTGTCACCAACTAAGTCCTTTTTCCATGGAAGCTTTATTCTACAGGCATTAGTGCTTTGGACAATGGCAAGGAGGAGCAATGCAAGCAAGAGACAGTGTTGCTGAGCTAGGTTAGACTTGTGTAGGCTATCATGTTGCAAGTCTCATGATGTGTGTGCCTTATCTATCTCCTACAGCACACACTACAGGTCTCATGCAATGTCTTCTACCCATGCTCTGAGCAAATCTTACCCATTACATGTAACATTCCCATTCCATAAAATCCCATGCAGTACATTCTGTTCACCCCATACACCCTATACCACCAATTCCTCACAGAATTCCCTACCTAAACCACTCACTCTAGACTATCTATCCCATGCAGGATGCAATCATTCCATCCTCTGCAGCATGCCTCACTCATTCCCTCTATTACTTCATATCGAACCTATAACTCAAATGTTACTCATAGCAATCAACATATGCTACTCATTTTAGATAGCATATTTTACTCTTCTCATATTGTATATCCTCTCTATCCCATCTCATAAATCATATCCTACATATCTTATACATTATTATCCTTCCCATCCAATACAGCATATTTTAGTCATCACGTGCAGCACATGCTATGTGTCTTATCCTAAACAGTCTATCCATCACATAAAACATTTATTATCCATACCAGACAGTATACCAGTCTGTCTCCCAGAAGGGTCTATATTGTAAGTTCGAAGTTTGAAAACTTCGAAACTCATATGATCGATATCATATGAGCAAAGTTTTCAAACATTGAACATTTCAATGCAGATCACCGTAGGGAATATTTCCTTTCACTTCAATGTAGTGTGATCTCAGAGTTGGTATATTTAAGTAGCAGGGGGGCACAGGGGGGCTTGCCCCCCTGCATAGAGCATTCAGGTAGTTTTTTTTTTATTTTTAGCTTGTTTATATTTTATGTTCAATGTTTGAAAACTTCACTCATATGGAGGTGATCATATGAGATTCAAAAGTTTTCAGACTTCGAACATATAATATAGACCCTCCCAGAACACTACCTAATCATTTCTAAAGCAAACCCTACCCCTTTCTGTAAAGCACACCTTCTAGAGCCCACACAGCACATATCACCCACCATTTGCAGCATGTCCTATTTGTCTTTACAATGTAAATTCCCATTCCATACAGTGCAAAGTTAGACTCTGCTGTGTGGAAGTGAGATAGTCCCATAGAGCTGTTACATTTGAGTTGTGCAAAGTACATATGTGCAAAGCTAGTACAGTGGTGTTATCACTGAGTGACAGCACTTGTGTGAATGCTGATGTGGGCAAGTTACAGTTGGTCAACAAAGGTAAGTGTTTGGACAGGAAGATTTGGTGCAACTGTCTGTCTTTTAGGGTTAGGCTAAGGGTTAGATAAGGGGCTGTATTTAGTGTGTGTGATTGTGCTTTAGGGTTAGGATGAGGATTATGTAAGCAGTAGGTTTAATGTGTGTGTGTATGCACATAGTGAATGTCTGAGCTATCTTGTGTAGTGGTAGTGTTATGAGAAGGGCTGGGAAGCTGCATGTTAGGGGCAGGGACATAGTTAGGGTTAGCATGTATTACTAAGCTGGAATCTTCAGAAATTGTACTGAAAAAGTTATGATGAGCTTACAACTTAAAATATTTTTTAAATGTGTAAAACTGATTAAACTTTCATACTGTTTTCAGAAATGTTAGTGCATTTGCTTCTAAAGATGTAAAAGTGAGCAGTAGGCATCCTCGAATTAAAGATGAGCCTAGTTCTTCAGGAAACAAAAGTGCACAAAGCATATCCAAAAAACTGAAACACAATCTTTTGTTTGCCACAGAGCAGAAATTAATATTATATTAATACAGACAGCTTTAGAAATATTGTGTCTACCCTTGTTTGAGTGTGAACGTAAGATGCAGAGCTTATGGCCCCCATGGAAAAACTGAGTGGCTGTATTTAACAACTGTGTCACAGCTTTAAACATATAACTACAAATGAAAGATGAAAGTCTTGCTACTGCTATCACTGGACACATGGCTATGCCATGTTCTAATGACAAGTATGCAAAATTACAAAAAAATGTTACAAAACATTTTCTAGTTAAGAAAGATGTAGAGCTTAGAATTTTGCATGTGGAAGTACAGCACAATAAACATAACAGAACTGCACGTTACAAGACTGACTAAGAACACTAGGAAAAAACACTAGTTCTCAGACAGAGACAGACCCCAGGATTCAATAAAGCAATTTTACCATGACAGAATAGTGTAGCAGCTTCTGCATGGAATATGACCGCCGAGCGATTCAGTAAACAGGGCTGGGGGCATGCATGAGCCTGCCAGCACCATTCTGGCACAGGCACCAATGAATAATGCTAATTACCTCATTTTCTGGTGAAAACCATGCAAATGAAGTGAATTAGCAATTCAGTAAGCAGGCAGGCATCAGTGCCAGAGCAGTGTCCATTGCAGAAATGCATTTGGTTACTAATGGAAAACAGTTGCAAAATAATAAAAATATTTTTTTTTGGCCAATTTCGGCCATTTAAACATAGCACAGTGGTGTTCAAATGAAAGCATGCAAAAAAAAGTGAAAAGACAATTCTAAGTGAAATCTGCATTTTGCCATTATAGTAGATAGCATGCAGAACCAAAACAATAACAGGTAATACTGGTTGCTAAGGAGAAAGGCTCTGGTGTAGTGGTGTAACAAGGGACTAAGGCAGTGGGGTATGCAAATGAGCAAAACTTACTGAACAGCAAAATGGGAGACCATTGTCTGGATGCACCTAACCATGTAGAAGCTATAATGCAGTGGTGTAAGCAGGAGAAGCAGCTGACATGAAAAGGGGGTGTGTCATGCTTGGTGTAAGCACATTGGAGCTCCATGGCTTCCATTTGAGCTTAGATAAGCACAGCTAAGCAAGGGTGTGTGTCTGAGGCTGTATTTACTTATTCCATGAAATGAAGAGTGTGTTCATGCTCAGAGGAGGGACATTTCTGCTTAAAAGTGTTTACTTTATCATATCTGGTGGAGACCTGCAGTACTCTCCAGCCACATGTGCACAAAATGTTCATAGTGTGTGCCATGCTACGCAATATGATCCTGCGGAAACAGCTGTAGCAGGAACAGCATGGGGGAAGGCCACACAGTCCCCCACCATTGCCAAGGTCCCCACAGGCACAGAGGGACCCGGAGGAGGAAACCCCTGAGCCAGCTCTTGTAGGGAGATGGAGGCATGCCCAGTATGCCCTGGCCTTGGCAAAGAGGCAATGCATATCACACACACTGACACTGTAGGGACCGAAGGACTGACACCTCTTTCTGACTCACACACACAGTGAAATAGATGCCACACACATCACACTACCTGTACCTTACCATGTGAAGGCAGTGTACTGTGTGCATCTGACACAGGCAGCCCTCAAGCACCATCTTCACAACTGCAGCAGGCACAAGATAAGTCAGTCTTCTTAACAATAAATTAGTGGAGTAGTATGTTTTGGGAGCATATCAGTGGTATCACTGCATGCATGCAAGGGAATGGGGTGGTCTACTGGGATAGCAGCAGACAACTGACAGCTATGTGGGACACCAGGAAATGTTTGCCAAATACTGGCTTCCCCACACTATGCAGTAGTACCCAAGGTGACAAATCCCACTGCAGTATATGTGGGGGGACCAACTAACTGGGGGTCATAGATTACTGGCACAGATGTCAATGTGGGGGTCCCATACTCACCCCTCAGCCTCACCCAGCAAGGTAGCCATAGAAAACCATTAAGAAATGTATGGTAAAGGCCCACAAATGGTGACAATGATGAAATACCCCCCCTACAGATGTACACAGTGATATCACAGCAGGTCTTGCAGCTGCAGTAAGGCTCTGGAGGGTAAGAAGTCTGAAACTCAAATGTATGCCATTACGATCTGACATGTGGTCTTTAGTGATATGCCTCTATTCTCCAAGACAGGGAAAAATACTATGCTACATGGAACCAAAATGTAAAGCAAGTATCAGCACAGTCTGTGCAAATGTGTACAGTTGACAGGTGTGCCCCCCCACACTGATAATCCCATAGAAATGCAGTAACATGTATGTTTGTAGGGAAATAGCAGCAGAGCACACATTGCCAGGGCTGTCCCAATCAACATGATAGCTTGTAGAATGTCCACAATATGCAGGGGTCACTGAGCTATATATATGTGTGGTTAATACTGTCAGGATGTGGCCAGCACTTACTTCTGGCTGTTGTGTCTTAGTGGCCTAGGTACAGTATTGTGGTTGACAGGGCCATGTGCTAAGAACTGCAGTGCCAACTATTTTGCATGTCAGCTACACCTATGGTAGTAGTTGGAGACACTGTCCAGACATCAATATCTGTTACTGCAGGAAAGCTGGATAGATCATGGACAGGGGGTCACACATATGGACATTACACAGCTTGGAGTAACCTACACAGTGCCTAACATGCCTCTCAACTGTACAGACCTATTGCAGAATGTCCAGAGGTTTGCATCATGTTTGTGGTCTGTAAATCATGAAATAGTGGTTGTCTGTCAATTCATTGGCAAATCACTTAAGACTAAGGTCAGAAAATAATGACAGATTGTAGTGTCAGACTTCATACCCTATAGAAAAATGCATGCTATTGCAAAACCTGTTATTATATCACCTTTCTAGTTTGTAAGGCTAATACTCAAGAACGGTCCCTATAGTTAGGCCTTTGACCCCCAATTACTTATAGCTTTGTGCAGATGTCTGGCTGTCAGAAGTTGAGAGGTATGGTGCCTAATAGAACAGCAGGTACCTGAAGGTCAGTGTACTGCCAGTTTATAAAAGGCTGCCACCTTTCTGTGTCAGCACTGACATGTCACTGGCCAGCAGCCATACCCCTGGAATGACACAGGTTGTCACAGAAGGAGCACAAGTATGCCCTGTATATCTGTTCTTCTTGTCCTAACATTACATCTGCCTGGCAACTATTCGCAAAACAAGAAAGGGTCATGTCAAAACAGCAATGGCAGACAGTGAGGAAGCAGACCTCATACCCATAAGAGAAAGCAAGAAATTACCAAACCGGTCTCCCAAATGTCTATGTTTGGCAAAACATTAGTAACATCCTGTCCCCATGTGTTGGCCTTTGTCTGACTGTCGTATATAGGCCTGTCCAGGTGTCAGTCTGTGATGGTATGACAGCTAGGCCCACATGGAGCCTCATAATAATATATAGCAGCACAAACCATCTATGGACCAGAGCAAATGTAGTGATGCAATTATGGACAACCTGCTAAACAGGTACACTAAAAAGTGTGATTTCCACAACCTTGTGTGTGATGTTACGGCATTTACACCACTCACATCACAATTACAAATACGTAGCAGCCACTGTGGCCAAAGCCTGTGAATGGACTACAGAAGGACAAAGAGACACACATAAGGGGAAGGGGAATCACTGGCCAGATAAATGGAGAATGTGCACACCAGAGCAAATTGTGCAGTAACATAGGTGCCATGCAGTGTATGGAGTCAGTAAACATCACTTACAAATAGACAACACACACCCATGTAAGTGGAGGTCCGCAAAGAAAACAAAACCCAAACAAAGGACCCCTCAGAGGCAAAAACACATGAGAACTCCGCAAATCTACACACCACAGACCATGTAGACCCAACACACCAGGGTCCTGCAAACATTAAGGCCTTACCCCCAAACCCCAAACACCTTCCCTACACAGATAGGCTAACAGCACTGTCCCTCTACCCCGTTCCATACAGACTCTGCTGAGGTGACCCCTATCTTTCTCATACAAAGCAATCCAGACCCTGTATTGATGGGACTGTCAAGGCCCACTCTGTCAACCTGTAGGAGCAGCATCAACCTGTGATGTGATATCAGTACAGCCTGTTGGTGTGACTGTGTGTGTGTGTGTGTGTGTGTGTGTGTGTGTGTGTGTGTGTGTGTGTGTGTGTGTGTGTGTGTGTGTGTGTGTGCATGTGTGTGCATGTGTATGAAGATGTTTGTAAGTGTATATGTTTGTAGGGTAAGGTATTTTGATGCCCTTCCCACCCAGTACATATCCCATAGCCATACTTTACAAGGGCTCTTGATGTAATTCACCTTAGATGTACCTTGGGACACTGCTAAATCCTATAAGCTCCGTGGCTTGTGTCATAAGTGCATAACACTGTAGTACACATAACTAGATAGGTAGGAGTTCTAAACTCAATACTGGCAGCTGTGATACCATGTGTGTGTGTACAAACCATGTCTTCCCTGTTTGTGCACGAATCATATCCTCTGGGGGTGTGGGTTATACCATTTTGAGGTGTGTACCACCCAGTACACATCCCATTACCCTACATTACAAGGCTCGCTGATGTCATTCACTGTAGATATATTTGTATACACTTGCCATCCCTCTAAGCTCTGTTGCATATGCAATAATTGCATAATACAATAGTGCAAATTTGTAGATAGGTAAGGAGTTCTGATCTCAATACTGACAACTACAGTAGTGTGGGTGAAGCATATCCCATGTGGCTGTTGTGTGTGTAGGTCATACCATTTTAAGGCCTGCTGATCCTCTACCCATGACATTACTTTAAAGAGCCTGTTAATGGCATCTGCCTCACATGCGCCATGTAATGCTATACAGCCCATACCAGTCATCTGTACAGATGTACATGGAATATCCACATGTTTGCAACCTACATGTGGTCTGTGTCCCCTAACAATGAGCATCCCAGTGATGTCATTGTCATATATGTCACAGTTACCATAGTGACACACATGCCAGCATCAGACATTGTACCTGACTGACACATCATGCTGATACAAAGTCTGTCACTTGTGCAGGTTTGTAGGGGCAGTATACAAGACCAATTGCTATTTTTGATGGGTTATTCTACCATTCATGAAGGCATTTGCAAGATTACTTGTTGTAAGAGGTTGTGTGTTCTATCCCAGGCATATAATCTATGTGGAGCATGCCATGTGTACGTAGCTCTATAGTACATACAAGTGGATACATAGGGTTACTAATCTGTCTATTGGCAACTGTGTATGTGTTTCTGTAAGCACAGCCCATGTGGCTGTCTTTACTGTGTGTATATGATGGCTATACCATTTTGTGTGCCTCCTTTACCCTGTGAACTCCTCCATTGCCAACCTAGTTTCAGCCCATACAGATGTCATCCACCGTACAAGCACAGTTACACTGTTTCTGACACAAAGCCACTGTGGTACTTGCAATGCTCATGTTACTGTGTATTGTACAGAAATAGATGAGTAGGTCATCTACTTTGACAAGTGTCACTTCCATGTGCATGTGTGTTGCAATGCATTTCCCCATGCAGAAGTGTGTGTGTGTGTGTGTGTGTGTGTGTGTGTGTGTGTGTGTGTGTGTGTGTGTGTGTGTGTGTGTGTGTGTGTGTGTGAGATGGCTGTAACATGTTAAGGGCCTCTGAACCCACCATTGGCAATCCTAACAGCCCCTGAAATTGTCACCCGCTTGAATAGTATTGGCAGACACTGCCACACTACATTACCTCTGTGCAATTTGAGTTATGTATCTAGTGATATCATTCATAACACTGTGCAGGTAGGGGTTGTGCTCAGCCCTTCATCAGCTGCCCCATGCACAGGGCTATAACTCTATGACTCCATGTGCACTAACAGCACGAGAGGCCAGACATGCATATCAGTTAACAGACACACATGCTGGTGATTGTCAGGTTAGACTAACACAGGCTGACCAATGTCAGGAATGCATACCTCTAACCTGTCATACACAGTACCAGGCATACCCTCATCAACTGCATGAAGGTTGAGTGGATGACACAGAAATGGCAGGGGCAACAGGTGCTGATAGTTAAATCTGTTGCAGTTAAAGAAATGGCTAAGCTTGTGATGGACCTAGTGCCAGTACTCAAGTAACCTCCTCTGTATGTGTGAGCCTGCGGACCTACAGAACACCCAGATGACATGTATGAAGGCTAGCTGGCTGTGTCAAGGGTATGTATGCAAGGTCACACTGTCTGCCACAATTGCCACTCTCATTCTGTTACATGTAAACACACCTGGTAAACATGTACATATACAGCTGCACCTTGGCTAAAAAAAGGTCACTGTGTTTCCACTCTGCCTTACTCATCATTGCTACTGTCAGCAGGCCTACAGCCTGCAGACACACAGACACCTGGAACACAAACAGAATACAGTATGTGACACTACAGTCAGTCAGCAGTACTAACAGGAATAGTGCATCATGGCTAACAAGGTACATACACCTTGATATGTACCTATAACTATTGCCAGGAGACAGCACCTTACACAGCATTACATTGCTACACTGTACTATATTCATCATGTGTATCAGACCCATATGAGCATGTCCCTGGATTGATGGTATGGATATCAGGGTTGTGGCACAAGTATCATCACATCCAAAGGGTGTGGTGTGGGATTGCCAGAGGACTGGGTTGGACCATATGGCTGACATCATGTGTGTATGTGTGTGTGTGTGTGTGTGTGTGTGTGTGTGTGTGTGTGTGTGTGTGTGTGTGTGTGTCTGTGTGTGGAGGGGTGATGTTCAGCTGGGCTGTACAGAGGAGCTGAGCATGTCTGGTGGTGACCGGCCTGTGATAAGGATGTGTTAGTGTCTGTGCACCATCAAGCCATGTGAATGCCTGACACATGGCTATGTTGGACAGCAGTGGACCATACATGGCAGGATGTATGGTTCACTGTCTCCTGGCAGGGATGTGGGAACAGGTTCTGCCAGGAGTCTCACTGGCACCACCAGGCCCAAGAACAGATGCAGTACTACTCCCCGGTGGTGACTGCTATCTGCTGGATCCACATCCCTGATGGGACTGGCAAGGACCATGTGCCTATGGCCTGCTTCGGTGTGGTGTAGACAGCACCCTCTCTTCAGTAGTGCTGGTGGTACATCAGTACAGGACTGTAAATGTGTATGGCCACATGGCCTCTCAGCTGATCATGTTGCTGACCTACTTCACCTGGCCGATGCTCTACTCCCACCACATGCTCAAGCACAGACATTGCATGATCAAGCAGTGACAATGTCTCACCCCACTATCTATCCAAGACATTGACACAATGACTTATGGTATCACAAATGCCATGGAGGTTGTCATACCTGCCAGGAAGCACTGCATTCATCACCCTGAGCATCTGTCTGGTGTTGCAGTCAGTACGCACCTGTGGCTCCATGACATGCCATAACATGCACCTGGTGACACCTGTTGTGGCACTTGCAATAGGGGCTTGATGGACAGCAGTCCTCCATTGAGCATCCCTGTCCTTCTGCCTGTGTGTGGCCTTGCCTGATCTCTGGCTATGGCTGGTGTCTACACTCACACCTGCCATAATCACCAAATTAGCCTGTTCCATGCCATCACCCTTCAACTGTCCCTTATCTGTGATTGCTGGGGACTGGGTATGTGTGGTCATACTGACTGTGTGTGTGTGTTGGGACATTGTGGATGAAAGTGGGATACTAACCAAGGGCACAGATTCAGGCCTCGACAGCCCCACCTGTGCCTCACTATGACCACCATCATCATGGGAGTCCAATAAAACACAGGCATCAGATTGTGAGGGGGAGAGACACCAACTCCCATGTTCACCTGCGAGGGGAAGCAAATATGTAAATTAATACCCTGCAGTATTGTGTTGTTGATGCACACACATACATACACACACACACACACACACACACACACACACACACACACACACACATGCATGCACTCTTGGTAAAGTCTGGTACAGCTTTGCCACCTATTGGCCCTTCAGGCCAGACCTTATGGTAGTTTTGCCTGCCACAATCCATCTCTTTCACAAGGCCCTCAACAATGTAGCAAAATGGTAAGTGTGACCAAGACCAAGGCTACTGGAGTGAGCTATACAGTGTACCAAGTGCAATGCAAGTACTGTAAGAGCTGACTTACTGCTATACAGACTAGACACAATAACAAGGTTTAACAATATGTGATAATAACTGATGAAGGAACAAGAGAATACTCTGTCACTGCGGTACCTACACCATTCAGGCCCACTGGGATTCATGCAAACAACATTGCAGGACAGTCTGCAATACATACAAGAAACATGTAAAGTGCTAGGTGCATAGGTTCATAAGATGATACCAAGCTATTGGCCCTGATGCCTTCATAAGCCTAGCCCAGACTTTCACCCATGTCCCTTCAAAATCAGCACCTGTTTTCCCTGTCCAGCTGGGACACATGTGGGATCCCAGGGAAGTATTTTCCATTTCCCATGCAGCTGCCCAACTTCTTCTTCAAGATGGCTATACACGTACTCAGCTAGACATAGGGAGGGAGTGTATTTTACAGTGTATTGTGTGGGAGACTACACTATCCCGCCAACAAGTACTATGCATGTCACAGACCAAGTGAGGGCCTTGTGCGCATGTTGCATGAGTGTGGTTTGTCTTACAGATATGCAGAAATGCCATCAGGGCTGGTTTAGAAATATCCTTGTATGCTAGACACAGATCACCTATGGTCAGTCTGTATGAGACTGAGTACAGGGACAGGGCTTTCAGATTATCTGTATAGGATAGGTGTTGCAGACCCTGGATTTGCCTGATAGGAACATCTGTGGTCTTTGCAACTGCTGCATTTGCTTGGCAAGGTACATGCCAAAGGAGCCATTGTACTTGGTAGTGCATCTGATAAGGTGGAGTACAGGGATGTTGTGGCCTCCTGGTTCCCGGTTGACATACCTGTACTTGTGAGGTGGGCCATGTAGACAGCATTCTGTAAAATCGTGCCTGCACATTGGTGAACTGTCAGCTTGCTACCAACCTTGGTGGACAAGTTGTCTCTCACCTGATTGCCTGCTCAGCACATTGTTATTACTGTCATAATTAGTATGGATGACATCTACCACAACAGGGAAAGTGATGCATCTCCTGGCATTCAGTTTGAGACAATGGTTCTTGCACCAGTCATTAATTTGGGTAATGGCCTCCTGGAGGATGGTCACATCAGTAGGGAAATGTCAGACAGTGCCCAGCTTGCAATTATCTGTAAACCTGGTCAGCCACAGACCACTGGATTTGTCTTGTGCCTCAGAAATGCATATCTAAAACAGTAGAGGCTCCCAGACCAATTCTTGGGACACAGCGCTCTATAAGAGTCTACTACTAGTGGTGGCTTCCATTACTTTGGCCAAGTGGGTACTATCATTGAGCCAGTTTGCTGCCCATCTGGTGACATACAGGTTAATTCCTAGCTGTGTAGGCTTATGTATCATGACCATCTGGGGATGATTGTGAGAGATTTGGACTACTTGAAGGTAGGCAGTGTGCACCATCCTCCCCTTTTCCTTTTGTTTGTTGATTGCTTCAGAGTAGTCGATCAGCTTTAACAGGCCTGATTTGCCTTTGATAATACCACACTGTGTGGGGTCAGTTTTCAGGTTGCTGATGTCCCTGTTTATAAGGTCCTTGATATTGCCTTCCATGCCCTTGCAAATCTGGCTAGTTAGGCTGATTCGCATATGATTGGCTGGGTCAGTGGATTGCTCTGCCTTTGTGTATAGAGATGACAGTGGCTGTCCTCTGTGCAGATGGCATGACACTGGTGCCCAGGCTTTGGTTGACTACAATGTGTAATGGAGCTGAGCGCTCATGCCTGAGTTCATGTAGGATGCAGCCAGGGATGGTATCAGGCCTATGGAGACTTCTGTGTGTTGCCTTTCTAAGGACATTGCAGACCTGCTTCCTGATGATGAGGGGAGGGTGTCAGGTGCTGTGCATGTCCATGTGTACCAATGGGGGACAAGTTGGTGATATTTACACTTAACTTGTCTGCAGCAGGTTGGCTATATCTATGCCGTATGTGTATGTGGTGTTATTGACCACCACTACAGAGCAGATGTGGGTGTTGCCTCTGGGATTGCAGACATATGTGTGGAAGGCCTAGTGATTGGCCTTGGTGGATGTATCCAATTTGTACTTGTAATTCACCTGTGACCTTATTTGCTTGTTCAGACCAAGGTGACATGGCTTCCATTTAGGCACCTGCTCTCTCTTGGCCCTGTCCAGCAATTATGCTCACCTATTATGGTATTTGTGTATTGCTGCTATCCACCACAGAGGTTCACCCTACCTTGAGGGAGATGATTTTGTCCTGTCAGGTATTGCTGAGTCTATACAGCTATGGAGATGCTCACATAGTATTGTGGTGTAGGCTTGGACACTACTGCATGCTCCAACTGATGGGACAGTGGCTGTAAAGCTTCTTCTACCTGCTCTGAGGGGATTCATAGTCAGTTTTGAAAAGTTATTTTTGTGTGAACCTGACAGGGGGCAGGGGAGATGGTGACCTAAACAGTGATGGTTATGTTGTCAGATCTTACCAAGAAGGATGACACTGTTGGAGTGCTGCAGTGGCTACACATGTTGGTTAGGACCTGGTACAGGATATTTCCACCTCTCATAGGAGTGTTGACCAGCTGATCCACTTCATTGGCATTGGCAAAGCTGAGGAATCTCTGTGCATTCATGTTCAGGTAGAATAGGTCATGCACACTATGGCTGGGTAGTTAAAGTCACCCAGGAGCAAGGTAGATGGTTGAATCTTGACAGATTCAATAAAGTCCAGACAGGTATACTGGGTGCCCAGCGTCATGGTTGGAGGTCTGTAGCTAGCTAGGATTTGCGTAGGTGTTCTGTCAACAGTTAACTGCAGTTGTGATTCTCATAGTGTTTGTTCAGCCTGGAGGTGTGTATGTGTATGATAATGTTTAAAACTCCATCCCCTGTGGCTTTGCAGCCCTCCATTTGGTGTCTAAATGTATGGTGGGATGAGTAACCTGGCAAGGTTAGTGTACTCTCCACAGCTGCAGATGCACAAATGTCAGCATCCTCCAGGATAAAGTGCGCTTGCAGTGACATGAGTTTCATGCTAAGACTCCTAGCTCCTGTTAGAGCAAGATATCTGCACACAGGCACACATCAATGGTGGGCAAAGGCTGGAAGATAGTGACACTTTATAAATCTAGCTGTAACACATTTACATGGATTCGTATTCACAGGAATACTCCACAGGATATGACATCTGACATTCAAATGTATGCTATTATGTTATCACTTCAGTATTTTCTGGATTGCCAGTGATTTGCCAGACAATACGCAACTATATGAGGCATTGTCTACAAATATGAGGCAAACATGTGGTCAGTCTGCAACACTCGGAACAGTTGAAAGGTATTAGCTTAGTATGCAACATACAGTTCAACACACACTTCTGCGCCATTTGTTTACTATGCACATACCTTATATAAGCGTCTTACATTTGTAAGACAAGCATATGTATCATGGTAGCATTCACTGGTGACATATGGATATTTACAACATCCCAGGTAGCTGGCCTAGCAGTGTCATAGTCAATCTTGGACAACAGACACTCCAGTAGGGGTCATACATGAGCTGACCTTTGCTGGGGTGGCTCAGGGGCCAGAGCTGTGATCTATGTCACTGCTCACAGGGCAAGCAGGAATGGTCGTAGGTGCCAGACAGCAACATGCAAGTCCAGCAAGTCTTGTTGCGACCTAGTGTTTAACTGCCAATTTCACATTATTGCATCTCCCCTTCTGCATTCCATTACATGCTTAATTGATTGACATACCTGTTATAGTGCTGAAGTTTCCTCAGAATAATGCAAATGTTTAGGTTTGTGTAGTTGCACTCTGTCTTTGTGTAGACAGGTTCAGACCTTTTTTGCATAGGCAGCAGCTTGCCTTTGTAGGTAAAGCTCATAAGCAGGTAATGGTCTGTGCACAGATCTGTGTCTCTCACTTGCTACCTGCATCAAGAGCAGCTCGTTGTCTTTCCATTAGCCAATACCATAGCAACACAGTGCTATAATTAGGTCCTTCATGTGGGCCTTGCCCTTTTTCTCTGCCTGTTAGGAGGACATTGTGGAGGTGTGGGGGCTACAGCTTTACAGAAGGTAGGTGGAAATACCTCTCTGTACAGGAAATGTGGAGACAGCCCAACAGCATGGGGGGACAAAGGTCTAGCATTGGGTACAGATTGTAAGTATTGCTGTTATACACATAGAAGATTGCTAGATTAACAGGGTATGTCTGAACATGCATTTTCTGTGTGACTTGATGTCTGACAGTGATATGTCTCTGACATGCCTCTCACCTGTCTAGATGTCTGCAGAATGCCCATAGGTTAACCTCTTATGTTTGGTCTATTCCTCAAGATGATTTCTGTTTTTGAGGAATCAGTAGGATAATGTGAAAATTGAAGTCAGTAAATGTTGATATCCATTTGTGTTTCAGATATCATATCCTTCAGGGATGTTAAGTTACAACAAAGTCTGTAACACCAGCAACTGTTTCAGTTTGTAAAACCATTATGTGAGATATGTCCCTCTTTTAAGCCCCCTGACCCCCAAGTATGTCAGGCTTTGTCCAGATGTCTTGCAGTAAGTGGTTCAGAGATATGATATATCATGATTTAGTGACTTCACTCCTGATATCATCCCAGTGACTTAGCAGACTCCTGGAAGTGGTATGTGGCAGTGAACATAAATATGGTCCTGCACCCTGGACATTCTGTGTAACTCTGTACAGTTGAGAGTTAGGTATGTTTGCCCATTGTTAACAGACTGTCAAGACTGTGTAGCAGTGTAGTTTGTAAATGTCTGTTGGGCGGAGTAGGGTGAGTGGAAGATGTGAGTGTCATGGATCCTTTTCTATCTGACTGTGCATGCTGCTACAGTTGCTGGTGGTCTATCAGGTGTATATGTTTGTAGGGGCAGACTGAGAAATATCCTGTGACACCTCAGGATTCCCAGTAGACTGTGACTTGGGGCAGTATATGTTGATGAAGTATGTGACTGGCAAACAGGATATGTTTGTTCAAACGGTTGTTATACTCTAGTGTTCAGTTGGGGTACTGGTATGTTGCTATGACTGTGGTGCAAATAATTGTGGGAAGATAATTTCCACTGATGTGGGCTTTCCCTAAAGTTACATCCCTGTAGTGCATGATATATTTGCAAATGCATGGGAAATTCTCCAGAGCTGATTTGGGGTAGTGTCGTGTTGGCATTACTGCAGTTCAGAAGGTGCTGGGTGACATGGTTGGCAGCTCTCAGTTGATTTTCTCTTCTGTTACACGACTGCAGTCATACCTCTCCACTGTCCAGATGTCTATACACTGTCCACACGTGTGGCTCATGTGTTTGGTCTGTTCCCCATAACAGTTGTGGGTTTCTGACAAATCACTGGGGTGATGTGAGCATTAACATCAGTAAATGATGAGAATAATTTGTGCTTCAGACCTGGAATCTTTCAGAAAATATATGTTAAAACAAAACATGCTACTTTAGTAGAATTCTTTGTGTATAACAGCCATATTCCAAATATGTCACTATTGTTTGCCCTTTATCCCTCCACTTGGTCAGGCTTTTTGCAGATGTCTTGCAGTAAGAGGTTGAGTATATATGTTGTTGTTGTTTTTTGGCTTTTCCCGGTTAGGGGTCGCCACAGCAGAACTCCGGTCCGCTAATGATTGGCAGTAGATTTTTACGTGTCGCGTTGCCACTCTGACGCACAACCTTCAATGAAGGTGTGCCCATTCATGCATGTCTTCACACAGAAGATGCTCTAGCTGAGAATTGAACCAGACAACGTCTTACTGTGAGGTGGCAATGCTACTGCAGCACCACCACCACACACACACACACACACACATATATATATATATATATATATATATATATATATATATAGATATATAAATATATATAGCAGAGTACTACAGATATGTATTTTTCCCTTATGTTAAATGACTGTTGTGGATGATATGTTTGTAAAAGCATTATAAACTCCTTCAGATGGTGTAGAGATACGTTGATGTGATTGTAGTGTACAGGGTCCAGGGTTCAAGACTTCGGGGTGATGACTTTTTTCATTAATGTTAAATGACAATAATGCATGTTATGTTTGTAAAAGCATTACAAGTTCTCACAGCTCAGATGGCATAATGGTATGTTGCTGTGATTGTAGTGCACAGTGCCCTGGGTCCGAGTCTTGGTAAGGTTGATTATTTAGTTGCCAGGCAAAACAAGGCCAGTTGAAAACAGAGTGATTAAAGTAGTTGTAAGTGTGAGTTTGCACAGTTATGCTTGAAGCTAAGTGTTGCTAACAGACAGTTAAGTCCTCTTAGCAGCCCTTACAGCCGTGCTAATTTTAATTAAAGAAAAGAAAAAAGGGTGATAGCAAAGTGGTGAAATGGGGGCAACCAGTGGGTAAAACATTAGGAAAACCAGCTACAGATTTGCAGGACGGGTGTAGGAAAGGACCATCACTCTACATTTCTACTGCAGCAACAGCCTTGACTGATGTTGAAAATTTGGGATTTACAGCCTCACACCCCACAGGGAGGGTGTTGGCAACATACATTTGCAGGGTAATTTCAGTGTTAATTGATTTATGTCACTGGGCAAGGGGGTGAAATGTAGAGCTATGTATGGGACAATGATTGTTTTGTGGGACAGAGGCCCCTGTTTTATTAAGGTGAGAGTGGGATGTAGGTATGCTTGGGGATGTAGGTTGGAAAGGATAGGTTGCATTTGCAGACAGACAAGACACAAGACCCAGCAAACAGGGGTGGTATATGACACATGAGGGGGGTAAACACCTTGGACGGGGAGGGTGGTTGGGCATCAGAGGCTCATGAGCCCCCAAATGGATTCAGTGGAACTGAGGTCCCCAACCATGGGCAGTCACCACTGCACCTTCACGGCCCCAAAGGTGGCTGTGCTTTGGGCTGGAAAACAGGGGAAGCCTGCCCCTCCAGGTGCACCAGACGGCCCTCCATCTGGTGCAGACATCCATCCAACTTGGAGCGGATGACACTGCGCACCGTACCCTGGAACTTGCAGCAGGTGACAGGCTTCTTTCAGTGCCCACACCAGGGAGGGGGAAGGACCTTGTCCCCTGAGGCATTTCCACCTGTAGGTGGTGCAGGACCAGCAGATGAGGATGTTCCAGGTTGGGTCCCAGAAGTGCTGGGCCTGGTGCCATGGACAGAAGGGGCAGGATAGGATAGGCAGATCCTCCGGGATCTGCCTTCCCAAATGTGCTATGGTGTTGAGGTTATCCAAGATATATTGGTAAGTCATGAACAAAACATTTCAAAATTAGTTATAACAGCATGCATGGGTGTTCCAGTTAACCTAAACTGACAGATTTGAAACAATTGCATAGCAAACAGAACACATGCATAAATTGAACAACAGGAAGCATTTTAACAGCATGCAAGTTACCTTGATGGTAACAGGCCACCAATAATAGTATTTGAACAAGGTATATTAATATGCAACCAATTAGATATATGAACAATAATACAACACGTCCCAACAATAGGTTTTGAGGACAACAGACTCCAAGCCGG
Source organism: Protopterus annectens (assembly GCF_019279795.1). Classification (NCBI taxonomy): domain Eukaryota; kingdom Metazoa; phylum Chordata; order Ceratodontiformes; family Protopteridae; genus Protopterus; species Protopterus annectens. The sequence continues at coordinate 408,517,265 of NC_056739.1, forward strand.
TCACAAGCGGTGTCCCACAGGGCTCAGTCCTTGGCCCCCTGTTGTTCGGCATCTACTTCTCAGAAGTACAGGCTAACATAGGAGGACTATGGCTGACAAAGTTTGCAGATGACTGCAAACTGGGAGCCATAGTGGAAAGTACATCGGACACAGATATCCTTCAGAGGGGTCTCATGGAAACTGATAGCTGGTGCCAGAGCCATGGCCTGAAGTTAAATGCCAAAAAATGTATAGTCATACCCTTCGGGAAAAACAAGGTAACCCCAAGCTACCATATAGGTGGCAATCCACTAAGCACAGAAGAGGTTATCAGGGACCTGGGGACCCAGGTTGACAGTGGCCTTTCTTTTGACATTCACATTGCTAAAGTGGTTAGAAAAACCTTCTACATTGCCCACCTGATCATGAAGGGATTCACATCCAGATCAAGTGAGGTTATTGTTCCCCTGTACTCTTCACTTATCAGACCAATGATCGAGTACAATGCCCCATTCGGGATGTATCTCACCCGACACCTGCAGCAATTGGAGAGACCCCAAAAGTTCCTCACCAAAAGGATAAAGGGACTCCAAAATCTGTCATATGCTGCCAGACTGAAGAAACTCCAGCTCTATTCAGTCGCATACCGTCTGCTCAGAGGTGACCAGTGCCTGACATACAAGGCCATGTCCAACCCGGAATTAATGGGCATGCTCCACCTCAAAAAATCCAAATCTACCAGATCCACTAGAGCAAGCGACTTAAACCTTAGCACGGATATAAATAGGACATGCTGGAGGGATAGATTTGTCACCCAGAGACTCCCTATGTTATGGAATAAAATCCCGGTCCATGTGAGGCAGAGCACCTCGCTGGCTCTGTTCAAGAGAAATCTTGACCGGTGGATGGGAGATCATAGGTTTACCCCGGGAATCATCTCTGTGTCACTGCTGGACAGAGGCACAACAAACTAATGGGCACAGTATTTTTTAACCTAAGGGGTGGCGTAAGCCACAAAAAACTCTGGGCTAGGCTTATAAATGCCTTAGGGCAGATAGCCTAGTATAAACCTATGAACCTATGAACCTATGACCATACCTGTAGTATATGAATAATATTTATTGATGCAGATGAGGGGTGGGTGGAGAGAAAAAAGTCCATTAACAACTGTATAAGCTTCCATTTTTCACAACAGTACTACTCAATAGTCTACAGGTCTGCCTTCACTTTACATCTACCTATGCCCCATAGCTTCTGTAGCACATACACTGTGTCAACCTGTAATGGTGTGGGGCAGACTGGGAGGCCAATGTCTACATTACTGGAGGGTCTTGTACATGTCAGGGTTACATAGTTGACAGAGAAGGGGTACCCTGCACTGATGTTGTGTGAGTCTGGTACTACCATACTTCCCTGGATTCCTGTGTCCAAGGTTATTGGCATCAGTGTCCACTAGCCATGACAACATGATACCTTAGGAACATGTATTAGGGCAAATGCATGGTGTATGTACCTATCTTGCTGTTATTTGCAGGCATATAGGTTCGGACAGTGGAAAAGTTGTACATGGTGTATTAGTATACCCTTCATACAGCTACTATACACAATTCCCTACCTTCGACCCCAAAAAATCACTAAAACTGGTAAACACAAACAAAAGCGAGCAAACTTCTTAAAACGGACTCCTTTATTCAATATTGGTAAGCACTTACACTGACAATAGTTTCTCTACCTGTAAGACCTGTGGAGAAAATATCTGTTAACACTTTCTGTCTGTTTCTGCAAATATTCAGTATTTCTTTAATAGATATATATATATATATATATATATATATATATATATATATATATATATATATATATATATATATATATATATACATACACACACATCTCAGTATCACTCACTGTATTCGAACTGTGTCTGGGTGTGCTAAAATGAACAACAGGGCTATTGTCCATCACACTGAGCTACTTGAAAAACTGATGTTTCTTGCTTGACTGATTTCTGCCTAATACTATCTGGGTTAGACAGTCTGACCTTGTAATTCTGACATTCATGCATGTTCATAGATATATTCATAGGTTCATAGGTTCAGAGATTAGTACTACGCTAACTGCCCTTGCGAGCCATTTTAAGCCTAGCCAATTATCCCTTGTGAGACTCAAACCCTGCAACTTGTGTTTTTAAGGCAAACACCTTAACCATTAGGCCGCCCTCCCAATGAATGTCAGGATTACAAGGTCAGACTGTCTAACCCAGATAGTATTAGGCAGAAATCAGTCAAGCAAGAAACATCAGTTTGTCAGATAGTTATTGTACTGTGTATTAATCCTTTGAAATAATATAATCTGGGAAGCAAAGGTTAACACAAGAATGCAGTGCTGCAGGGGACACACTATAATACTGTAGATATTACTATTCAGGGTTCAGAACTTAGTGCATACAATCTTTCAGATTTCCTTTATATCTTGGTTTACAGCTCCACATTCTACTGTTTTACATACTAGCTGGTTCTCAGAACAGCCTCAGTTACTTCATGCTGTCAATGCCATATTTGCTGTGATGAACCTGTACACATTCTGTTTCTACAACAACATACCAGAGTAAACACAACAGTTTGTGTTATACATCTTTATTACAGTGAAATGACACTTTTATTAATGGATATCCTGTGGATCAATATTAGTGTGACAAACATCATTTATTCATTAGACACAGTACACACTATTCTTACTGGCAGTAAACAATGTACTTCTTCTACTTTATGCCACTATATACTGCAAGTTAGATCTGTACTCACCAGCCTGTTGACACATCTGTGTCAGTCTGTCTGCATGGACCTCAGTGTTACTAGCTCTCTCCACTGCAGCTGTAGGGGTGAGAAACAAACATTATCCATACCTATCTATCACATACTCAGGCTATAATCTGGTACACTTATATCTGTGATACTTACAAACTGCTGGAGCATGGTTTTCCCGAGCATCTTGGATCCACTGGACTAAGAGCTCCCCCTTCCTCTACTTTTGGTAGGCATAGTGATGCTGTACCTGCTCATCAGTTTGGGGGATACTAGTCACACTGGTGAGGTCACATGCCAGACTTTCCCAGGCAGGCCTCTGCTTTATACTGTGAGCCCTGGTACTGGCCTTGCAACAATCTGTCATCATGGCTTGATACGAGGAGCCCAGCCATGACCCTGGACTCCAAAATGTCCTAGCACTGCACCCAAAAGTGTAAGCCCTCTCTAACACCTGACATGGCTTCTGCAGAGATCAGACTACAACAGGTTATGGCTGTATTCCCACTTGTGTGGTTTAAATAAGGCCATATTCCTACCCATTGCTGTCATTGGACCATTTTGAAAAAGATAAGCTCAGCTAGGCAGTGTCCAAATCTGCTAAGGTAAGTTGAACAGTGCTTAAAGGGGTAAATGCTGAGCACTGGTTAGCACTGCACAAATCAGCTTAGTTGAGCTAACAGCTGCTTAAAATATACATCTAAGTAATGCTTACACCTGCTAAGCAGAGCTGAGCATTGCTTAGCATTGGTCAGTTTTCATTTAAAAAAATCAGGATTGTAGATTAATTCATTATTACTAACATATTACTGGGTGTATATGATTTACTTTACATGACATCCCCCTATGTGCTTTATTTACATTACCCTGGGGTGTGACTATACTGTATGGGACACTTGTGCATACATGAGTGATTTCACATGTTATAGGCACTCACACTTCCATTCTGGACCAGCTACACTACTCTGGGTGACAAATATCACTTACTACATAATTTAACATAAAAATTAAATTTTAACAATGCTTTCCTGTGTAAAAATAAAGTGCCTGTCTTGGTACTCAAACCGTGAACACCTACATGCAAAGCCATGAGTCTAACCATTACACTATTAAATCACTGAGATTTTAGCTATACAGTTATATTTAGCTGCTATGAGAGATGTTTAAGCAATGCTGAGCAGAGGACCCTAATGCGCAAACCTGCTTAGCTATGCTTAAACATACTTCTTGTCAGTCACAGGAAAGGCAATTGTAAGTGGACAAATAGTGACAGATTTTAAATATTGCTATTACAAACTAAGAAAGTATAAAATAATAGGTTTTGCATTAGCATGACTTTTCCGACAGATGTTAAGTCTTAAACTCAAATGTTTATCATTACCTAATGACACCAGTTTTGTGCAATACACCAGGTAGGTGCAGATATTTGGAGGAACACACCAAAAACATGAGGCAGAATACCTCTCAACTGTACAGATTTTTGCAGAATATCCATGACTGTGGTTTTCTAGAAAATCATTGGCAAATCACTCAGGGTTTCAGTCAGAAAATAATGACAGACATTTAAGTTTCAGACTTCATATCCTTCAGAAAATTCATGCTAATGCAAAACCTGTTATTCTATCAACTTTACAAGTTTGTAAGAACAATATTTAAAAAGTGTCCATATTTTGGGGCCTTTGTCCCCCATTATTTATGACTTTGTACGGATTTCTTGCTCTAGGAGGTTGAGAGGTATGTGAGACAGGCATCTGGACATTCTGCAAAAACCTGTGCAGTTGAGGGGTATAGCCGTACAGCACTTTCATAATGCAGGGTGTGTGACAGTACCTGTCTTACACCCCCCTGCATTGCTTACTATTGTACTAGCTGTTTTCAGTATCTGTGGACACTTAAAGCACTTGGAAAGTGCCATACGGCACTTTGACAATGCAGGGATGTATGAAGGTACCTGTCACACACCCCTTGCATTTATTTATTGATCCCCTAGCTATTTCACTGTCTGTGGACACTGTTTTGCTATTTTCTTTGCTTTCAGTGTCTGCAGACACTGAAATGCATTTAAAAAGTGCTGTACGGCACTTTTTGAGTGCATTGGGCATGTTAGATGTGCGTGCATTGCTTAAACATGCCCTCTGCACTCAGTAGTGTTCATGTCCACTTAGCCTTAGCAGTAGTGCACCTTCATGAATATGCAAGGCATGCTGCTGTTAAACTTATGGGTAAATGGACACAGTTCACTCCGTGCAGGAATAGCACTATTCCTGCAAGGAGTTTATTGAATCCTGGGGACAGAGAGAAAGACACAAATCATTCAAAACAACAGCAAGTGACAAATTAGATAAAATATATTGTTTGCATCCAGGTATAACATTAGAAAAGGTTCTTGAGTTTTACATATCAAAAAAAATGCTATAGGTGCATGTAAAGAAAATAGAAGACTACAAAATGAAAACAACAGAAAGTTACAAATTTTTATCAAGGGATGAAATGACTGCAGAAATGGAATAACAAGTCATAAACCACAAAGAAAACCAAAGAACAGAAAGAAAACAACCAGTCTATACACATTGTACATCTTTTTGAGAGGAGGTACATTTAAGACAAAAGATGTGAAAATGTAAAACAAACCATTTGGAAGAGTATGAAAACATTTCACAAAAGCAGAGCATAACACAGAATAATAAATATATCTAGCAGAAATAACTGATAGTAGACATCATTTGTACAAAATGTTTCTATGGATATTTAGAACAGAGATCTACAAAGAGACCAAAACTAGAAGTAGTTGTGGTAAATAATGAAGGTAGAAAGTTAATGCATTCTGCTGCATCAGTAATCACAAAAATAATGCCACATTTTAAAGAAATAAGCCACAGCCAAGCTGCAAAAAAAGCAAGTGCCAAGATATTTTATTACATTTCAGAGATAATTCCAAGGTAAGACTGCTTTGTCACATTAACTTCCCTCCTCCCAAAACTCTAAGGAGACAATATCATCTTGACCAAGATTATTTTGTGATTCAGAACAGTTTTTATTATGTTTCAGAAAATAATCATATCATCATAATCTCATCCAGATTTATGTCACTTTATCTTGCTCTGCATTTTTAACTAATTTTGAACATCTAATGACCCTTTCCAGCCATTTTCATTGCTCTTATTCCTGAGTATCATTTGATGTCTTGCCAGTCAAGTTAGAAGCATGAAACTTCCACTATGTGGGCTTGCTCTGCTGACATTTTCCACTCAGCCTACTCTGTGCCCTCTTTAATCCTTGTCCAACTTGGCCTCACATTGTTTCTTGCTCATGCAGCATTTATACTACCTCTCTCTCTGGGCTCACTAGTGTTCTTCACTTGAATTGTATTTCTGCCAGCTCACCCTGCACTCTTCACCTTACCCATGGGTGGCATTCCTAGGGCTCACTGCAGGCCCTACTTTCCAGACTTCAGGATATTATGCTGCTAGACTCCTTGCTTTATCAGTCCTTTACTGCCGGCCAAGGGTGACAGGATAGAGGGACTTCTTTCTCCTTTGTACCTTATTCCCCCATATCCTTGACTTATCTAGCCCTGTACCAGGACACCATCTTTTTTCTTAACACTCTATTATTCCCACTTTTTCATTCCATTTCCTGCTTTATCTTGGAAAGTGTTCTTCACCAGCTGGCAGCTACATGTGACTGAATACTACTTCATCTAATTCCTGCATCTGTACCTTAACAGTACACATGTACATCTGTGAATTAACAGGCTTTCCAATTATATATGCCTGCACTGAACATCACATGACCTGGTCCCTACTCTGGACTCTTTTACACCTATCTGTGGTTGCACATTGTCTATAATAACCCTCATCCACATGTCCACATGTCCAGGTATCTCCATTCCTATTTCCGAGTCCTGTCCTCTTCCATGATGATCCTAAACATTTGATCATATTACATCTGTATAGAATCACCCCTATCCTCTGTGCCTCTGGGATAATCAGGAAATATGATAATATGGATAATGTCTGTCCAAGATCTCTTTCTAATGTGACTTCCATGAGTTATACAAATCTTAACACCCTGCTTGCCCATGTTCTCCCTCTGAGCTCGGTTGGCCTTTATCTGCCTACAACTGCCAAACCTGCATTAAGGTTTGTGGCACTTGGGAGATCAGCCTCCAGAATTTTCTGCACACTGTCCATGATCAGTAAGTTGAATATCTTACCATATTCCCCTGAAAAGTGTTTTTCTTCACTGCATGAGGTAGACACATTGCAAAATGCAGTGACACCCTAATTTCCTGTGTCCCTTTCTGCATATCTGTCCTTGCCTTGGAGTTTTCATAGTTTCACAGGTATATACTAGGCTAATGACTACCAGGGCCTTTATTGACCTAGCTGTATAACCCAACCCAGTTGTGCACCATGGGAATTTATTAGGTGGATGTCTGTTAGGAAGTTTTCAAAGGTTATCTGGGGGTGGGGGTGTGTACTTTAGTTTGGGCATAGATGCTGTCTCTCCCTTGTCTATCAGAAACATGGGGGCCAGACCCAAGCTGAATTTTCAATTTCCCATCCATTGGACAAGGTTATGTTTAAATAGGGTTAAGGGTGGACTCTACTTCAAATGGATGGGGAGTATGTTCCAGAGCATGGGAATCCTCAGACACATATCTGTCTTGCCAACATGTCTTGTTTATGTTGCAAGGAAAAATTAAATCCTTGGATCATGGGTTCTGATGATTTTCCTTTTGTGGATGTACAAAAGGTTCATCAGAGCTGGATCCAAGAATGGCTTGTATTCCAGGCATAAGTCATATTTCAGTAACCTGTAGGAGACAGAGTATAAAGATAGGGCTTTAAGTTGATCTGTATGAGAGAGTGTGCTTATATACTGGATTCTCCTGGTTAGGAGCCTTTGTGGGCCTTGCAACTGTTGCATAGGTTTGGTAAGTCACATACTAAAGGGAACATTATACTCAATAATGTGTTCGATGAGGGCCAAATAAAGTGGCACTATGAATTCCTTGGACCTGGATGCCCTGCCCTTACTTATAAGTTGGGTGACATAGAATGATTTTCTTACTACCTTGGCCACATGTTGGTCTAAGGCCAGATTACTGTCTACATGTGTTCTCAGATCCCTGCCTTCCAGATCAAATCTTGAGGGTGTCTTTTGATGGAGTAATTAGCCTGAGTGGCAGTTTTCCCAAAAGGCATTAAGGTACTATAATGCATTTCTTAGCATTGAGTTTTAATTCATGACTTTGACACCAGTCATTTATATGTATTAGACCCACTTGAAAGATGCTTGTTTCATGGGTGGAATCTATGATGGCTCCTAATTTGCAGTCATCTTTGAACTTGGTCAGCCGAAGGCCAAGAAGTAGACACCAAGTTGGAGTGGACCAACACAGAGCTGGGAGGTGATGACCAGTTTCTTAGTAGACATGATCTCACCAGTCCTGACTTTTTGGGTTATCTGTGTGTGGCAATCCAGCAAGTTATCCAGGGTTTTATGCCCAGTTCAGCATGTTTGTCAACTATACCTGAGTGGGGAACTGTATCAAACACCTTAGCCAGGACTAAGTAGGCAGTATGAACCATTTTTCATTAGGTTTAGTAGGCATGTCCTTCCTTTGACAAAGGGTAAACTGGGTTGGGCTCGGTGTCTGAAGGTTGCCAGTGTCTTTGTTGATCATTTACATGATAATTCATTTAATGGCTTTGCATATTAAACTAGTGAGAGTACCAGGCCTGTAGCTTCTGGCGTCAGTTGATGGTCCACCTTTGTGAAGTGGAATGACTATTGCAGACCTCCAGTCACATGGTACAAAGCCTGTTTTGAGGCTACAGTAGATAAGTGACTCAAGTGGTCCTGACAGGTCATGTGTCAAGCTATTTAAGAAGCATTCCAGGATGTTGATGAGGCTATTTTTTTGGCTTTAGTAAGTGCCACCATGACCTGCTCCCTGCTGATGGTTGAAGGGGTTATGCTAGTAGGTATTTCATGAGAGGAGGAAGTGGAGAGGAGTGGGAGGCAATGTTTGAGTTGAATTTGTCTGACAGTGCATTTATGTCATTCTGTTCAGAGAAGGTGGTACCATGGCCTCGGTGTATGGCTTTGGCTACCAAAAGAGGGTCATGGGGAATGCAATGATCAAGGCTACAGCCCCCATTAACTAGTTTGCTAAATCCTTTTATGTTCTCCATGTTTCATCTCCTTTTCTTTGAGGTTGGCCTTCCTTCAATATTTATTGTCATCTGTTAAATCTATCTGGATCTACTTGCTCAGAACTCCTAAGTCTCTGTGATCCCTCACTGCATCATATATTCAATGTGAAGATCTGTGCTTGCTATCACAATGACCTCCAGTACCTTCTCTTGCCTTGCAATGTTCTCTCATTCCACAGCAGCTTCCTTTCACCCATTCTTCCATCTGGTATGAGCTGCAGTCCTAAGCTGTCAGGCTGAGCTATGTTGTCTTTTTGGTTTTATGCACAGTCTTCGATTGCTTACTTAAAACCCTGCCACCACTTCTGAATTTCATCAAAAAGAGTTACCAACTATGTGACAATAGCTTCCCAGCTCTGTTGAAAATCTTTGATGTTAGTCATCCAGTTATTACAACAGAAACACATGAGCTAAGTTGCTAGCCCTGTGTCACTTATTTTTCTCTTTCAGCAGCTCCTTTCACTTCTTCTTCTTCAATTGTTTGTATTTTTCAGTGTATAAAGGAGATAGGCTCCTCTCTCTAGCTCTTCTGTTCTCTATCCCTTTGTATTATATTTGTTCTTTTAATATAAATTTACACACACACACACACATATATGCCTAAATTTTTTTTCTATTCCTAGACCTGCTCCTCCTCTCTTTCACCTTATGCTTAAATACTGATTTAACCCTCCTTTACTTTTGTCATTTGCTAGTGTACTTGGTCATTCTAGACCTTTTCCTTTTCATGTTATACCTCTCTTACCTATAATTACCTGCATTTCTGATAGTCTCCTTTCCAGTTTCTCCTTCAATTGTTTCTACCCGCTCCGTTTGCCCTGCGGGTTCACTCCACTCCCCTACCCTACCCCCAATTCTCACACACCTCAGGGGTCCTAAACTTATACCTCCTTAAACACACCCCCTAACTCTTCCAACCAATCCCTTAACTCACCCTTCCCTCTTACTTTAACTACACCCCTACCCTCCTATTACTACTCTCTATAATATACTCCCTAAAATATCTCTATTTTTAACCCTCTACTCTTAACTTAAATATCCTATTATCCCCTCACTTAACATTTGCAGATTCCTTATTCATTTTCTCCTCCAATCCCACTTCCTCTTCCTTTTGTTTCACTCAAGTTACAACTTTACTTCTCCACAAAGATGGCTCCCTCTACTCTAATTATGCTTACACTTTCAGTTTTACTCTTAACTACCCTCCTCTCAGCCTACCTTCTTACCTCCTTTGAAAATCTGCACCATGTCCAGCTTATACACTCACACAAACAAACTACAACTTGCACATATACACCCCTAACTACACACTCCAATATTACTTCCACTCCTAGCTACCTTCTACCTAAATACCACACTCTCCCACATTAATCATGTCCTACCCACTGATAAAAAAATTGAAACTACAAACCTATCTAAGAAACAACTTAATAACAAAACCAAATAATCCCACCTTACAAGATGGAGACATCCACCCCAACCCTGGCCCTACCAACCCTACTTTTCAAATAACTAACCCTAAACTCAATAATTCCCTCCTAATAGGACATCTGAACATTCAAAGCATCAATAATAAAGTATCTCACTTTCATGCCCTCCTAGATATCCACTCCTTTGATATTCTCTGCCTCACTGAAACTTGGCTAAAACCTGATACAAATGACAATGACATTACTCCCCAAGGCTATAATATAGTGAAACTTGACCGATCAAAACATAAAAGCGGTGGAGTAGCAATTCTTTTTAAGAATGAACTTCATATCTCCACCCTTCCAGCTTATCCAACCCAGGATAGCAAAGTAGAAGTCCTCATAACTAAATTCCAATTTAACACCAAGAAATCCCTATACATTATCTGTATTTACTTACCACTCGGTTATAATATACCTACTTTAGAAGCCTTTCTCAGCTGGGTATCTTCTACTTACCCCCAAGAAACAATAATCGTAGGTGACTTCAACACAGACTGGAAAAGTATCAATGCTGAAAATCTTACCTCTCATATCAACCTCCATGTTTTCACCCAAACCATTACCTCTACAACAAGAATTAATAAACCTAATAAAAAGAGAGTATCTTAGATTGGATACTTATAAACAAAGTTAAACAAACTTACAAAGTAGGAACCCTGCCAGATGATGTCAGTGATCACTCTTTGACCTATATTACAAGAGAAAAGAAAGATTTTCCTAACCTCCCCACCATTAGAATAATACGCTCTACAAAACATTTTAACATAGACTTATTTCAAACTGAACTCAGAGAATGCAACTGGAACCCCTTAAAATCCCTTCCTCTTGAAAATGCAGTAATATACTTTAATACAACTTTCTTATCCATTCTTGACAAACATGCTCCTAAATGTACCATCAGAATGAAGTCCAACACAGCCCCATGGCTCTCTAATGAAACTAAAAATCTAATTCTACTTAGAAACAAAGTCTGGGCCAAATGAAGATGCCATAGAAATAGCTCTGATCTTCTTCATTTCTGCCAGCTTAGAAATACTACAAAAAAAGCAATAATTACTGACAAAAAAAAACCTACTACTGTAAACTTCAACAAACTCATCAAAATAATCCAAAAATGTTCTGGTCTTGTATCAATAGACTGCTTTCCCCAGGTAACTCCAAAACTCCCACCCCACTTGATGCTGATCCAGATACCCCCACCTAACTGCAAATACCTTCAACTCTTTCTTCACTGACACTATACAATCTCTAGCTAGACAACTCAACACTGATAACTCCAACCTTCCAATCAACTTAGCACACTCCTCCCATAACTTTAAACTACAACCCATCTCTACCTCTCTCATCTATAGACTTATTCATAAACTGAAGCCTTGTACCCCATCTGCTGACAAGATTTCTTCTCTTTATCTACAAAAAGCAGCCAAGGTAATCGCATACCCTATATCTATACTTATAAATAGGACAATCCAAGAAGGAACCATCCCAGACATCTGGAAAATCTCCCACATTATCCCTTTACATAAAGGTGGGAACTCTATTGATTACTCAAACTATAGACCAATTGCTCTCCTATCACCCTTAGCAAAAATTATGGAGAAATGCATTCACCAACAACATTTACAGTATCTCTCTCTCCACAACATAATAGCAAGCTGTCAGCATGGCTTTAGACCTTATCATAGTACTACCACCACCTTCCTATCCTTTACAGACACTATCAATAGAAACCACAACAACAACCTTCTCTCTTCTGCACTCTTCATCAACCGCTCTAAAGCTTTCGACATGGTTAACCATTCCATCCTAATTAACATTCTTGAATCTCTCTCCTTTGATAACCTAGCCATTAATTGGTTCAGATCTTACCTCAGCAATAGGCAACAGGCAGTTCTCTGGGAAAATCAAATTTCTTCCTTGTGACCTGTCACCATCGGTGTCCCTCAGGGTTCCATTCTTGGACCACTTCTTTTCTCTTTATTCATTAATGATCTCCATATAGCAATTCCTCAAGCGACCTGCATTCAATATGCAGATGACTCCACCCTTATTTGCTCAGCTTCCTCTCCAACTTAACTTTCTTCCCTTACTCAAAGCATCTTCAACACGGTAGAAACGTGGTTTACCAAACGTTACCTCCTATT